>NW_026973741.1:360000-387500 GCF_035594125.1 Scylla paramamosain
ATGCTTCCCCCTTCCACCCCCCATCCCCACCACACAGGCTACCATCGCCCTGCCCAGTAAGACTGACTGGCAGGAGGTTTGGTGAACACACCCCCACTGGCAGGGTCTGGTGGGGATCAGAGAAATCCCAGCGGCTGAGCAAGATGACTACGGAGGACGACAGTGTTCAGTCCACCTCGCTGCCGCTCTCCCACCCACATCACCCCCCCTCGCCCACCACCCGCAGCGCGCCCCCACCTCACCTGCCCACCTCCATCTCCGACATCAACAAGCGATCAACAACCACATCTCACCTGCCCGCCCCAACCCCCGCCACCACCAAGCCACCAGCACCCCACAACCCTCTCCCTTCAGAGAGGGAAGCAGCACACCGCGGCAGATGTCTTTTTGTTAATTTTGTTAGAAATATAGGTAGGAAAACAGCTTCATCAAGTATGGAGTCTTCTGTATATTACTTCCTATCCAGTGCTCTCAGGAAACAAAAGAAAAAGGAAAAAAAAAATCTTTAGTTTCAAAAGTTAAGGTTCAAAACGACTTAAAGAAAAAAAGAATAATAAAAAAAAGTAGTATATTACCTGACAGCTTTTTTTCAAGGCGAGTGAAATGCGAAGTGTGGGTACAGCAACTTTGACTCGTCGACGTGAAGCGGGAAAACTGCACACTCATTAGCACCAGTAGAATGCGTAGTTTGTTTTGCAATAATTACCTTAACGAGAGAGAGAGAGAGAGAGAGAGAGAGAGAGAGAGAGAGAGAGAGAGAGAGAGAGAGAGAGAGAGAGAGGAGAGAGAGAGAGAGAGGGGGGGGGGTGATATGAAACAGACAGACTGACAGATAAGCACAGGCTGGACAGACAGACAGACAGATACATAAATACATACACAGATGGGTCAAGTTGCCTGCAGTCATTTCATTGTGTCTCAGTCCTGTGTGTGTGTGTGTGTGTGTGTGTGTGTGTGTGTGTGTGTGTGTGTGTGTGTGTGTGTGTGTGTGTTTAAGAAAGCTTTTCCGATTCAGAATTGATTTTGGTAATGTTTATGGTAGTCATCGTATTACTGATTACAGGTGTTAGTCATATTGCAAGTGCCAAATATTCGTCCGTGCATCTCCATAACAAGGAAGGGACTTTGAAATATGTTTAAGAATGCTTGCTGAATCATATTTTTTTAGTAATGCTTATGATAGTGATCGTAACGCTAATCCCACCAGTTAGTCATACTGTAAGTTCGACACTCCCCATAATAGGAGAGTAACCTTGAAATGACCTCTCTTCTCCCAGATCAGAATTAGTTTTAGTAATGCTTATGGTAGTCACTGTATTGTTAATCACGGCAGTCATATTGTAAGTACCAAACACTCCCTCCTCTGTCCCTATGATAAGGAAGTAACGCTGAGACGACCCTCTCAATATTACTTCATTATTCACATCATGTTAATTGTCTCGGTCACGTCTTTCAAAATTAATGGAACACAGTAATGAGGTTATAATTAAGAGCAGGCGTTCTTTTTCATTCACTGTTCAAACTAATTGGAATACGAGTTGATGTATTTTTAGCCTGACTCACGGGAGTAGAGCTGTACATACACCATGTTTCCTCGACCGTAATCAAAGGCACGTGTTCCTCCCCTTCTTGCTGCAACGCTTAAACAGAAAGAGCTTGTACTGCACGTGTACAAACTATCCTAATACCGTGACTGCTTTCCTGCTCCCTGGTGTGTTGCCTGCGTGTTACATTGACAACTCAAAGCAACTCTCGAAAGGCGAAATACTTTTTCCTTGCTGCAACACTTGAATAGAAAGAGATTTTGTTGTATTTGTACAAACTGTTTTGTTACCTACACTACTTCTCTACTGCTCTGCACGCATCACGCTGACAAATAACTGCAATCAAAGGAACTGTCCACATGCAAAATAGTCTCTTTTTGCCCTCTCATATTATCTTCCATGAGAGAAAATTGTATCATTGTGTGGCATTCCCTTTCTTTTGTACTCATAAGAGAATAATATTTCTCCATCACCTCCTACACGATGATTTCACAGGGCACATTGCAACATCAAGAAGACGAAGAAGAAGAAGTCTTTTATCCACAATTTTTGTCATTTTCCCTCCACCTTCAGTCTTTTGATCTGCTGACAGCCTGCGTGCAAAACCTGACAAGTGATAGATTTCAAAGCGATCACAGGATTTTAGACTGACAGAAAACGCCAGACACAGTGGAAGTGAGTGTGGCAGAATAGATACTTTGAGGAGGAGAGGCACACAGCAAGATCAGAAGAACGGTTTGCGTGAAAACATCGGGTGTATGTGTTTCACGGTGGGAATTAAATAAGTAACTGTGTAGTACTGTCAAGAATATTGATCTAGGCGTAGGCGTCTCAGGGTAAAAGACGGAAAAATGCCTTAAACTTGTTTGTTGCTTTAATGAACTCAGAATTTTGTTCGTGTTGAGTGTGAGAGCGAAAGGGGAAAGGAAAGGAGGTGGAACGGGGGTACGGCGAGGAAGACGGGAGTGAAGTTGTTGTTGGTGTGAAAGTTGGCTCGTTAATTTAACTTCGTAACGACAGCGGCCATTGAAGGAGTATGAGAGGTAGCAGAGTAACGGCGGTAACAACTTACATTTTATACGAAGGCGCTCTAAACAAAGGAGGGAAAGGAAAGGAAAAGTATACCTGCGACACATGAGGAAATATATTGAGTTACAACGGCAGTGGTGCTCTGAAAAATAAAATATAATACGAAGTTTCTTACACAAGTGCCTGAGGAGAAATAAAAATATGATTAATAGCAGCAACTAACGCCTCCAATTAACATCACAGTTTATTATAGACATTAGGGATAATTCCAGAGATATGAATCGCATTATCAGGGGAAAAGCGTGTTTATCTTACACAGTTGTAGATACAGATCTGAATTATGAACATGGGAATCCCTGCTGAAAGTAGAACACAAACTAGGCCGGAATGACGATGAATTCTTAGTTAAATTGCTTGTAATACATAATTTTGAGTCTCTACGAGCAATGTTACATATTGTTTTTGAAGTTGTTTTATTCTTAGTGTTCATTTCCTTGAATTTTTGGTATATTTTCTGAGGCGTGTAAGAATGTGGTAGATGTTTCTATAAAATATTGTAAGTGAATCCTCACAATCCTCAGATATACAAACAATTTCCCCGTGCTTCTCATTCTGTTGTTATGTAGTTTGTTCTGTGTGGCTTTTCTGTAACACCCTAATGTTGCCACAACACGCCGGCGCACAAGGAATTTTACTGTGCTTATTTCTCATTGCCCACTCCTTTTCCTCCCTTATCTCTCATGGTAGATGTATGCACAAAGAATTTTACTGTGCTTCTCATTTTTCGTACGTATTTTTCTTGTGTCTTTACTATGACATGGTAATGCAATGATCACAGCACCCCACGTAGAAAGAATTTTACTATACTTCTCTCTCATTGGCCAGATCCCTTCCTCTCTTACCTCTCTCACGGCAGACGTGGGAGCAAGACCTTCTTTTTTACGGTGGAATAATTTTCTGCTGTTTGAAGATGGGAATATATTTTTCCGAAGTCACTGAGGAAATAACAGTTTTCAGCATTTTTCAACCACTGTGTCAATTTCTTTTCCAACGAGCGTGTGCAAGGTTACTCTTCCCTGTTGCTGTCTGTCTGTCTGTCTGTCTGTTTGTCTCTGCCTGCCCTCCTTCTCCCCCCCCTTCTCTCTCTCTCTCTCTCTCTCTCTCTCTCTCTCTCTCTCTCTCTCTCTCTCTCTCTCTCTCTCTCTCTCTCTCTCTCTCTCTCTCTCTCTCATAATTTCGTAATATTTATGGCCTTCTTGCCACTCTTCATTTTTAACTTTCAACTTTAGCTGTGGAAAATATTAATGTAGTACCCTGTAACAGAATGCAGTGTGTGTGTGTGTGTGTGTGTGTGTGTGTGTATGTGTGTGTGTGTGTGTGTGTGTGTGTGTGTGTGTGTGTGTGTGTGTGTGTGTGTCATTGTGTTTGTGTGAGTCCATTTGTTTGTCTGTCTGCCTGCCTGCCAATAACACTTCCATAAACTAGACCTTTTCTCCCTCTGCCTGTCTATATGTCTCTCTCTCTCTCTCTCTCTCTCTCTCTCTCTCTCTCTCTCTCTCTCTCTCTCTCTCTCTCTCTCTCTCTCTCTCTCTCTCTGCCCCTAAAAGGTTGTAGTAAATTGCGTCTCAAGTGCCAGCCAGCTTACACCGCCACCACCTGCTGTAACAATGGTTCTCTCCCATGCTGGGCCAGACCGGAGGATTTCTCAGCCCTTTTTAATATGCCGTGATAGATTTAGAACACTGGAATTGCGGAAAGGAATGCGGTCGACCGGTCTTGCCTTATCGGACAGTTCGCTCGGTTTTAGCTGCCACAGTTGCGCTTGAATCCTTCGCCTGCGTACTGAATTGATGATAAAATCGCCTGTTTTGGAGGTAGTACTTGTGTAGTGAGCGGGCTTAGTAATGGCAGGGTTCAGTGACCATTCTCTTATGCTTTCACTCGTATAGTTCTGTAGGTTTCTCGTATGGTCTTCTTAGTGATGAAAGGTTAAATTATTATTTTTTTTTTCCACCAGAGTTATGGCTACTAAGATAAACGCAATTTGTAACATCAGACACCAGTGAGCTTTCTCTTATGCTTTCATCGGTGTACATTTTGAATATTTGTCGTATGCTCACCGTAGGAATGGAATGCAAAACTTACTGGCTTTCCTTCCAGAGTTATGGTGCTCATGTTAACGCAAATAACATCAGACAGCCTCTCCTACGTACATATATAATAAGTTCTGAGAAATAAATGTGGCGTGATGACGATAGGTACTGAAGGCTGGACGCATCACCTTTGTATTCCAGAGTTATGCTTCCCAGGAAACCTACAAACAAGTGGATTACACCAAAAGCTCTCAGTTTGAATATGCATGGCAGATTCCCGTGACAACCCTGTGCCACAATCGCCGCTTCAGGTTACTGGGTCAAGTTCAGCCACATTTATAAGTTAGCTGGTCTAGTCTAAGGGACGGCTCACGATTGTGTTTGTCCCGTCGGGTTGGTGTGAGGAAGGGAACCGCCACCCAGGATAGTGAAGCGTTCGAGAGAGTAAAAAAAAAAAAAAAAAGAGAAAAAAAAAAGTTGCTTGTTATGTGTATGTGTTTCCGCTTTGATATGATAAATGCATACCGTGAATATCTCCTTACAGTGTAATTTTTCTGCTCTAAGAGGGTTTCTGGCAAAGGGCAACCATAGACGGCGGAAAAAAAAAGAGGCCCACTGAAGATGCCAAGTAAAAAAAAAAAAAAAAAAAAAAAAAAAAAAAAAAAAAAAAAAAAAAAACTGTCCAAAGAGAATATCCAGAATAACGAGAAGAAATGTCTTGAAACCTAATTCCTTTACTATAAAACTTATCTAGAACCTCGAGCCAGGCTGTGCTCAAGTAGTACAAACTAGGCAATACGAGTACGTAATTTCGTTAGCTTATATTTAACGATACATTTAGCACGTGATATAAGCCATGGAGTGTGTTGTGCCAGCGTCTCTGCCGTTTAGTTGTAATTGTCTAATTTTCATCAGTGCTTGGTGCCCTTAGAGAATTTTCACGTCCGTGGATTTTCTTTTCCCGCTTGTTTGAATGCGCCAAACTTTACATGTCGAGAGAGAGAGAGAGAGAGAGAGAGAGAGAGAGAGAGAGAGAGAGAGAGAGAGAGAGAGAGAGAGAGAGAGAGAGAGAGAGAGAGCGGTGTGTAACGAAGGCCAAGGCTTGTGGGGGAGAGCGTGGGGTTCTGAAACGAGTGACTTTGTAGATATACAGAGATTTTTATTCGCTGCTTCTTTTCCTTCCTTTAACAATACCCACCGTGGCAAAAGAATAGTTGACGCGAGCATTTTGAAAACACACTGTCAGAGAGAGAGAGAGAGAGAGAGAGAGAGAGAGAGAGAGAGAGAGACTTTTCCATAACAACACAGAGAAGAGTAAGGTTTGCGAGGGAAGGGAAACTTTTATTAAACTTGATATTGTGTTGTTAACTTTGCATGCGTTGTTTGTTCATCGTTTGTGTTCCTGTGGTTACTTTCCTCCTCCTCCTCCTCCTCCTCCTCCTCCTCCTCCTCCTCCTCCTCCTCCTTCTGTTCCTTCTGCCCCTAATCCGCGGTAATAATTTGTGCCACTCAGCCTGATTGCATAAATAGCGAGATAACTTTCTGGTTATTGATAGCTATATTAACTAATCTGCTCAGCTCCCCACCAAAAATTAAGCCAATAACTCAGCAAGCCGCACGAGGAGAGAGAGAGAGAGAGAGAGAGAGAGAGAGAGAGAGAGAGAGAGAGAGAGAGACGCTGATTCATTGCCCGTCCTTGCGTTCGCCCGAAGCCTCACAACTCAAGCTGGAATGAATGATAAGATACTATACATACTTTGTCATTGAAAAATTGAAATTGTCGTGAAAAAAAAAAAAAAAACATGTAAATATCAGGGATTTCTATTATGTGTGGTATATGGGAACTCTCTCTCTCTCTCTCTCTCTCTCTCTCTCTCTCTCTCTCTCTCTCTCTCTCTCTCTCTCTCTCTCTCTCTCTCTCTCTCTCTCTCTCTCTCTCTCTCTCTCTCAAGCTTAAAAGATACGAGCAACCGGCACAGCCACTACTAAAATTGTTGGCCAAATTGACACCAAATCCAATAAATGTCTGACCTTGTTTATGGAGGACAAAGAAAATGCATAAATAAGGAAATAAACCCCCTCACGACTAAAGCCACAATACACTGGTGCTTCACGACACTCGATAGATCCTCTTTGGGCTTCGCGGTGTCGTGTTCATTTCTTCACCTCACGCAAGGTATTGGAAACGTTTCTCACAGGCCAATCAATGCTGTGTTTCGAAATGGATTCCTTCCTTTGTGATCGGTGCAATGCTAGTACGTGGAGAGGCGACACTGAGGTGCACTGAGGTGGAGTGGCTGTGTTAAGAGGAGAGATGAGTGTATGGGAAGGAGGATGCTGGAGATGGATCTAGCAGAGAGAGAGAGAGAGAGAGAGAGAGAGAGAGAGAGAGAGAGTATAGAAGATCCACATAAGGTAGTTTGGCTTGAATCCCTCCTGTGACATTGACTGGTGACTATACACACACACACACACACACACACACACATACACATGAATGGACGACATTATCATTACTATTTTTCTCTTATATTCACTTATATTCACTTATTCACTTATATTCACTAACAAGTAATTATTTCGGGTGAATTGCGTATAGATAAAGCTTAAACTCACACATCCGTGGCCGCCGTGGTACAGTGGGACCGCAGGCTCTGGGGGTCCAGTTCGAATCCTGGCCACGGTGGCAAGGTAGGAAGGGTAGCAGTTCCCAAATGCCATGTCCAGAGTTCTTCGTTAGGATGCTCCGTCTTTGCCCCGATGGACGAGGAGAACCGAAACCAAGAATCTTTATCCAAAATTCACGATATCACGTCTAAAATATCTCCATTAATAGAGGAGGTGATATAGCAAAATTCGTAGAGTTAAGATATGTAGGAAGTGAATCACAGGCATTTTGGTGTGGCAAAGAACGAGGATGAATTCAGACTACTTCTTAGGTATGCATGAAAAATAGAGAAATACCCCCATTAATAGAGAAAGTGAGGCATAGAATCATGGAGTTAAGGTGTGTAGGGAGTGACTCATGAACATTTTGGCTTAGCAAGGCTGTGGAAGTCAGATTACTTTTCAGGTATTCAGGAAATTTTCTTCCATTAAGCACATTAAGAAGTGATGAATAGCAGAGAGAGAGAGAGAGAGAGAGAGAGAGAGAGAGAGAGAGAGAGAGAGAGAGAGAGAGAGAGAGAGAGAGAGAGAGACTCGTACCTTCCCTCATTACCAAGGTCTTTCCCTCCTTCCCTACAGGTTTATGGTTGAATCTCGAGGGAACACGGGCGGAAATGGAGGGAGGTGATAAAGGATTCCCACCGTTGCCCTTTCGCCACTCCCAGCCGGCATAACGAGAGGTAAGACGCATTACGGCTCGAATCTTTAGTTTAGACGATGGACTGACTGGTTAGAGATCGTGGACTGGATAGAGCCATAAGGTTTTTGTAGCCTAGAGAGAGAGAGAGAGAGAGAGAGGGGAGAGGGTCTTTTCTTTTCCATTCGCTGTTTCCCTAGAGTGAGAAGGGTTGGTTAGCGCCATGTACAAGTCTCCTCCTGTTGTTTCAGTTCCTTGCATCTTCCTACCGCTTCTTCTTTTTCTCCTTTCTCTGTTTCCCTAGAGTGAGAAGGGTTGGTTAGCGCCATGTTTCTGTCCCTTGTATCTTCCTCTGTGACTCCCATCCTTTTCAGTTCTACCACAATTCCGTCCCTCTATCTCACTCTCAGTTTTCGTCTCGATCTTCTCATCTCAACTGGTTTCCTGGTCTTCTCTTACTACGTGATCTAACCATCTCATTTCTTATCTTCTTATCACTTCCGTAATGCATTCAAGAGGGAGAGGATGTGCGTCAGGTAAAGTTCGGAAAGCAGAGAGAACGTCTTCAGGTCTTCAAGTCTTCAGGAAAGCGAAGCCCCGCGGGAAACAGGCACAGGTCGTTTGTAGAGGTTAATTACAAAGCTGTCGACATTTATCTTGAAACGTGAGGCAGTGCGCGCGCCCTTAGTGGAGTGGCGGCCCGCCATTTAACACCGCGTGGGTCGATTCCCGCGCCTCCTGCCAAATTTAGGTGTCATTTCTCTGGTGGTTTGAGTTAATCACGCCCCAGTAATTGAAACTGCGACGTGTTTAATGATTGTATAATTTACGCAATTCGGTTTTGTGCGTATGTTTGTGTTTTGTTGGTTTTTGCCTATTTGTCAGTGAATGTGTGTGTGTGTGTGTGTGTGTGTGTGTGTGTGTGTGTGTGTGTGTAATCATGAGCTCCTTCTTTACCGGGGACTGCGAGGTATTGTTCCATTAACGAGCCTAGCGACCCCGGCTGCTGAGTTGTGACGCAAACTTAAATCTTTAGGAGAAAAGAAAATGTAAAACTGCAGAGACGAAAATTGAATCAAGTCCAAATTTCAGGACGTTGTGTTTGCTTTTGGCGAGAGCATCTGATGTCAGGCGATGTTAAATTGGTGTTAACTAAGGCAATGTACTAAAATTAGCCACCTGAGAAGCAGCGGACGAGGGAGAGAGTGCCAAAAATAGGTACGGGTTACCGAAACACGACACGCGAATACCACATAAAGACGAGGAAAGAAAGAACAAGAGAACACGAAGACAAGAGATACGAGGCGGAGGGAGCTTGAGTGAACTGCAGCAAGATTCAAGACACGACCAATATTATCCTTTATCGTAACTTGAAGATTACAGAAACGGGAACAAGATCTTGACGTATGAATGTAACAAAGACGTGGCTGTTCAAGGATACAAGTCAGCACATTGCAAGAGACTGGTTGGTGAGCACGGCTTCTTTGCATTGGGAATAGAGAGATTACGTGATTGTTGAGGGGCTGTGCGTTTAAGTAATCATACAAGTGAAGTAGTGAGGGCGTCTCAAAAAGAGCAATGAGGTGCACGTAGGGAGAAGGACGCTAAAGATGGATCTACCCGGCAGTGGAAAGAGAGGAGGGCCGAAGAAGAGATTTATGGATGGAGTGAAAGAAGACATGCTTGCAATGGTTATGACTGAGGAAGGCGCAGAAGACTGAACGCCTATTCTAACAACTATTGATCTATCCATCCATCTTTAAACACACACACACACACACACACACACACACACACACACACACACACACACACACACACACACACACACACACACACACACACACACACACACACACACACACACACACACACACACACACACATAATGAAAGGAGGTCAGCCGAGCATTAAGAAAAACAAAAATGAGGCAAAAACTCGCTAAATGTCGCTCCCCAAAAATGCGAACACTGGAGGAATCTCAATGAGAAGAGGGTCACTTAAGGTCGCGAGGAGTCCTCAGGTCTTGATTTTGCCTCTCAGAAGGAGTTCAGTTTGTATGAAAGGGTAAGAACTGAATAAGGAAGACGCCCCAGGGTACTCAGTGAGATGGTGGGGGAAATAATGTTCCTGCTCTGCTCAGTTTACTAAGGTGAACAAAGTAACAATGATAGCAGAAGCAAGGTGATTCTCCAGTGATTCTCAATGAGTTGGTAGAAGGAATGATGCTGCTCTTGTCAATTTAGTAAGATGAACAGAATAACAATGGTAATAGAAGCAAGTCAGACTCGCCTTCTTAGTGAGTGGTTTAGTTTAGTTTATTGCCATATCACCAGTATATACAATGAACAGTTATGTACAGGTATTGTTGAGGCATTAGTCTGCTGAGCTAAGCTCTTAAGCAGACATGACATAGATTAATTACAGTAATACATGTTTCCATGACGGCAATAGGTAATAAATTAAGATTAATAATTATATTACAAACAATTTAAGACAAAAACTTACATCCTACAGACAATCATGACATTAATAATCACACCTTTCCATAAAAAAAAGAACTGCATTTGACATTATTGTGCATTAATTGATAGACTTTGCAATTTATGAAAATGTTTTTTAAGTTTACTTTTGAATATATTGAAATTAGTTATAGTCTTCAAATCATCAGGTAAAGCGTTCCAACACGTAGGTCCAAAGCAATGTATTGAAAATTTATACAATGTTGTTCTATGTTGTGGACAAATCAAGTTGATATTATTTCCTCTAGTTCCTTGGCTATGATGAATATATCTAAACAATTTCCTGGTACTCCTAATTTCATTTAAGTCATTATAAACAGATAAAAGACAAAAGTATTGCAATAGGTAATCAAATTTCAGTAATTTCAATTCAGTGAACAAAAACTGTGTGGAATCATGTTTTCTTTTGAATGTAATGGTTCTTAAAATCTTTTTCTGCATTACAATAATTTCTTTTACAACTGAAGGCCATGTACAACCCCATAATGATAAGCAATAAATAAAATGAGGATAACATAGTGAGTAATATAGATTTTTCAAGGCATCAATTGTTAGGTTACGACGAATTTTGTACAATACCCCACAAATTTTTGACAATTTCAAACAGAGTGTATATGGTTTTTCCAGTTTAAATTCTCATCAATTAAAACCCCTAAAAATTTTGTACATGAAACCCTTTTCAATTCACATCCTTCCATATAAACTGTCCTCATTCTATGTTCCACAGATCGATTTTGAAATAATATATAATTTGTTTTTGTAACATTTACCTTTAATTTGTTAGCAGATACCCATTTACTAATTTTCTCTAATTCAGTATTCAAGGCAGTATGCAAATTATTTAAGTTATCATCATGTAAAAGAAGATTTGTATCATCAGCAAATAATACATAATTAAATTTTTCAGAGGCATTAGAGATATCATTTATATATGTCAAAAAGAGCAATGGGCCCAGTATTGACCCTTGAGGAACTCCTGTGTGAATAACTTTTAGTTGTGATGATTTTTTATTACAGTATACTGATTGTTTCCTATTAGTTAGATAACTTTCTAATAATTTTAATGGTGTTCCTCTTACTCCACTATTGTAGAGCTTATCAAGTAAAATTGCATGATTCAGTGTATCAAAGGCTTTCGAAAGGTCTAAGAATATGCCTGCTACATAACGTTTCCTTTCCAAATTACTGTAAATTTTACTTGTAAATTGCATTATGGCTTTTTCAGTTGACATGTTATTACGAAAACCGAACTGATTATTTGATATTAGATCAAAATCTTCCAGGAACCTCCTTAATCTTTGAACAATAGCTTTTTCAAATATCTTGCTAATAGATGGTAATATAGATATTGGTCTATAATTATTTTCATCGTCAACATCACCCGACTTAAATATTGGAATCACTTTAGCTATTTTAAGTTTGTCGGGAAAACAACCTTGCTGAAAACAGAGATTAATAATGTGGGTCAGAGGTATATCAATGTACTGTGCTGTAATCTTTAGCAGTCTAGGTGGAATTTCATCATATCCTGGAGCAGTGTTTGTTTTTAGATTGCTTAAATACATATTTATTTCTTCTCTAGTAACAGGGCACAAGTAAAGTGAAATGTTTGCAGGATTGTTGAGAAACTGACGGTGGGAATTTTGTGGTGTAGCTGTTTGTTGTTGTGAGGATTCTGTCTTTTTCAGAAAGTGATCATTAAAAACATTAGCAGTGTAGTCATTATTATTTTTCAATTTAATTTCAATTGTACTTTTATTGTTATTTCTTCCCAATAGACTATTTAATGTGTTCCATATCGATTTACTGTTTCCTTGTTGGTTCTTAAGTTTATCCTGATAGTATTTGTTTTTTGCAACACGCAGCAAGGTTACTAGCTGGTTTCTATAGCTTTTATATCTTGGCCCATATGTCATTGGCCATTTTGATGCAAGTCTTTCGAGTCTGTGTTTCTCCTTTATGCTATTTCTTAATGCAGTAGTAATGTAAAGATTTCTGCTGTGTTTATCAACGACTTTAACATTCTTTACTGGAAAACAAGAATAAAATTTATGTCTATATAACGCATAAAATTTCTCAAATGCATCGTTTGCATCATTTGTATTTGATATTTCGAACCAGTTTTCATTTGCTACTTGTTCAGTAAATAAACTTATATTCCTGTCTGAAAAAATTCTTTTTTCTACGAATACATCAGCATTTTTTAATATATTCTTAAACTGTGAATAAACTGCAAAATGATCTGATACATCAGTATAAATTATGTAATTATTTATGTTGTTTCCAAAATGAGAGGTCCAAATATGGTCTATTAGTGAAGTGCAATTATCAGTTACTCTTGTAGGTTTTGTTGTCAATGGAAAACAACCATGTGAATACATCAAATTCATAAATTCTCGCACTCCAGGTTCATTTGTTTTTAGTAGATCTAAATTCCAGTCTCCGAGAAAATAAGTTTCACTGTATCTTTTTGTCGCTGCAATATCAAAAATTTTCTTTAATGCATTGAAAAAATCCTGCAAATTCCCCTTTGGTGGCCTATAAACAGATGCAAACAAATTGGTGTTCTTACCTCTACTCACTTCCACACATACACACTCTAAGAACTGTTCCATTAAACAACACTCCTTTATAATACAAGACTTGTGTATACTAGAAACATATATACACACACCTCCTCCTTTCCTGTCTCTGTTCATTGTAAACATGTTGTATCCTTTTAACTGATATAAGTTTTCTATATTACTGTCAAGCCTGGTCTCTGAGAACAGTGATGCTGCTCCACTCAATTTAGTAAGATGAACAGAATAACGATGATAATAGAAGCAAGGCAGACTCTCCAGGTGTTGAGGGACTAACGATGCTATTCGACTCAGTTTAGTAACACTGACAGAATAACAATGGCGGCGGATCTGTAGCCACTTACAATGATAGTCTCGGTCTCCAGTCGCGTGAAAGGTACTTGACGAGTCTTGATGGTTACTGAAATAACTTGTGGTTTTAAAACATTCGGAACATACACAAATACACTCTTCTCATTTTCTAGTCGGGCATTGTACATTTCTTTTCATACACGTTCATAAGTAGATATTTATGCCAAGACATAAACTTTGCAAGATCACTGTTAAATTTTCCACTTGCCTTGAAGAGTACAGTAGCAGGAGGAGGCACAGGAACACACACACCTGGTATAGATGGCGTTGACTTTGTCGAGGCAAGAGAAGTGTGTTTAGTTTCGCCCAGTTTTGTTGAGTTAAGTGGACAGAAAAAGCCTCTTGCACTGGGAAGGTAATTTATGAGGCAAAAAATTCAGATACCTTGCCGCTACTTGTCAGTGAAGCGGGCGGGTACCTCAGGTGGTTGTGGCGCGTGTGATAACGGTAAGAAAAGACTGGGAATGGCCTGGTGAGGCGATAGTGATGGTAGCCAGCAGGTAATAGTGATACGAGTGTGACAGTAATGCCTTCCCTCTGAAAGACAAAGTTTATACCGGCATACCTGTCTTGTTGAAGGTGTCTAAAGGTGTTTGCTAAGGCACGGGAAGGCAGGACGTATGTGTTTAGGTACTTTTAGATTCTTCTCATCGTGGATATAAATGGGAGGAAAGAGAGGAGAGGGGACAAGATTCTGAGTTTACATTTTACCTTATTTTCCTTTCCTTTGTAACTTTTTCCTCTTTCTGTTGAAAAAAAAAAGAAAAAAATCTCAATGCATTACTCCATGTCAGGTTTTACATTTTATCAATTCAAATTCAAAAACTTTAAATGAATCAGAAATTTGTGACAAGGGAACTGAATACAACACTGTACATCCAGCGGGCAGTAATAATTGTACAGCACAGAATATTAACAGTATTCAAACACAACAATACGTAGTAAATTAATGTATAAACTAGTGTGGGAGGAAAAAAAAAAAAAAACTCGGCTTTTTGACCAATTTCCTCCACATAAAAAATAAAAAGCATGCATTCCTATAATTGTGAAGCGGCTCCAGTATAGCGCATGGTGACTGACAGTGAGTGATGAGTGTGCTAATGTGATTTGTTGCCTCCTGGAAATGCAAGTGTGATTCTGGTGATAGGAATCTATTCACTTATGGATATTTGCTGCTTCATTAATCGCTTACAACTCCAAAAATGCTTAATTCTTATATTAAAGTCTCTTAGATTGATTCAAAACCTAGAAAAGACAAAAAATAAACTTGTTATTTTTTTGTGTACATGCATATATTTACTTTCGTAACCCCCCAACACACACACACACACACACACACACACACACACACACACACACACATTCAAAACCTAGAAAAAGACAAAAAAATATCCTTATGTTCTTTTTTATGTGTACTTGCAAGTATTTTCTTTCGTACCCACACCTACACACTTACACACACACACACACACACACAGACACACACACACACACACACACACACACACACACACACACACACACACACACACACACACACACACACACACACACACACACACACACACACACACACACACACACACACGAGTGAACGCTTCTGAAATAAAACAGATATTTGTTGCTACTCGTGTTGTGTCAATTCACTTACTTGATTCTGACTTTGTGAGGATAAGCATATGTGTTCCCGCTTCTGCTTCTTTCCAGTGCAGCCGTCACGCCGTCGCCTCCTCCTCCTCCTCCTCCTCCTGCTCCTCCTTCTCTTAATCAAAGCATGCTTATTTTCGTGGTTTATTCTTTCATCCATTTTTCAGCCATTTTTGTCATTATTTCTTTATTTTATTATCATCACCACCACCACCACCACCATCATTGTCATCATCATCATCATCATCATTGCCATTATTATATACCTTTTATCCTTCTATTCCTTCTCATCCACTCGTCCCCCTCTCGCCTCTGTCAGTGCCCTCCTCCTCCTCCTCCTCCTCCTCCTCCTCCATCATTGCGGAGCGTCACTCCTCACCCCTGCCTCCCCACACTATAGATTTTTATTCTGACTTTATTTTCTCAGCGGAAGGGAATTTTTGGCACTCTGAATTTCGTTGTCTGAAAACTGTGGATAGCTGTCAGGGACACGCGACACTCGGCAGCCGGAGTTCCGCTCGCGCTCATTCTGTGTGGAGTGCGTGGGATGTCACCGCCCAACTAGGAATTAGTATATTCTGAAACACTTCTGCATCGCTCTTCCACAACAAAGATTAAATGAATTTAATCTAGAATTAAAGAATTAATTAATTTAATTAAGTAAGAATTTAGAACAAAGATTAAATGGATTTAATATATATATATATATATATATATATATATATATATATATATATATATATATATATATATATATATATATATATATATATATATATATATATATATATATATATATATATATATATATATATATATATACACAAGATCAGTGGGGTCAGGCAGACGCTTCCTGTGCTTTGAGAGAGCCAAGCGTCGCCTCGTTATCTTGAGCAGTGCGTTCTAAGGACCAATTTTATGAGAGGAGCCTCAACCTTTGTGAAGCAAGATCAAAAACGTATTCTTGCATCAAAGCCCCGCGCACTTGAAGGTCACACAAACAAGAAAATGATCTCATCTCTCTCTCTCTCTCTCTCTCTCTCTCTCTCTCTCTCTCTCTCTCTCTCTCTCTCTCTCTCTCTCTGCAACTTACAGAGAGAGAGAGAGAGAGAGAGAGAGAGAGAGAGAGAGAGAGAGAGAGAGAGAGAGAGAGAGGTCCCCACGTACGTTTGCCCGGATGTCATGAGGCTCTAAGGCATTCTCCATATCCTGTTAAGGGAAGCCGTTTTTTCCGGGCTCCTGCAGTTACGAAGTTCCGGAGCCTCGTGTTTCAGTGCTGTATGGGACGGACTGTAGAAAATGCAGGTCTTATGGCGGAATCGGAGTGACAAAAGTAGCTGCGGCAATTCCTTTTTAGTGGTGGGATATTGTGTGGACGAGTGAGTGAAATTTGTATAAAGATGAGCCGAGTTCGAGCTTCAGTTATTATGAAGGAGTTGAGGTTCGTATACAAACACACACCCACCACCTACACACACATATACACATACACACACTACGTTACTTACAGGAAGCATATGCTTTTTACCTTGTAGTCTAGTCACAACCAGGTCTCATTCCCACGTTGACACCCAATAACCAGCCTTACGTGTGTATATTCTCATAGGAAACGAAGCGAAATCTAGCCAGTGTTTTGAGTACCAGAGCCTCGCCGCCGCCTCGCCGCTGCTAAATCATTACACTGCGTTATCCAGCTGATGCCGGAAGGCTCATGCAGTATTTTTTCCCTCCGTGTGAAGTACTGACTTGGCGGCTGTGCGGTAATTACTGAGCATAATGGTCGTGGAATAAAACGGTAATGCGCCACGGAGCAGGTAAATATGATTCCAAATGTCATAGTTCAGGCGTGCCACTCGTGTACAGGCGAGTAACGCAAGGCAAATTTTCTTTCTGAATAGCGACCACTGTGTTATCTTTTCCAGGTGGCGCCGGCCTTCGGGTTACGATAATCAGCCTCAGCCTCACCTCCACACGTGACACATCCAGCCAGCCAACCATATACGCACGCAATGCAAAGCAGATTGCTCTCCAGAATTACTGCTAATGGTGCGTTGGTAATGGCGCTGTAAAGTCACTTTTGTCACCTCGAAGTTGGAGAAAAACTGGGTTCGATAAGATTTGGTTCCGGAAGGAATTTCAACTTGGGTCACGCCGTCAAGTTTTGTGAGGCTCTCCGTGGAGAGAGTGACTGGCGCGCCGCTCACCCGACTGCAGAACTGTCTGTCTCGCATAGAAAAGTTGGGAACTCATTTAAACCCGAGTGTACTTGCTATACCAACTTTGCTGCACTCATCATGAGGGATTTTTTTTCGCAACCAGGAAAATATTACCCACATTACTGCGACTACTGTCAATCTTGCATGGACGAGAGAGAGAGAGAGAGAGAGAGAGAGAGAGAGAGAGAGAGAGAGAGAGAGAGAGAGAGAGAGAGAGAGAGCAAAAGTATAAATTCCATTTCAAATCGTGAAATATTTAGCACAGGAAGGCGTGTTGCTCTGTCAGCTTTTTCCTTCTTCCCAAAGGAACAAGAACATGTGGAATTACGTCGTGTGAATCAAGGAGCGAGACGGCACTTCATTTTCAGAAGAGCAGTATGAGTGCAACAGCAACTCAGGCAACTAGGTTCGTCAAAAGCAAGAAAATATTGTTAATTTCTTCACCTTCCGTGTGTGGTCCGTTTAGCTTCACCCACGCGTTCATTTCGCACGTAAAAAGGAAATATATTAACATACTTTATAAACTCTGATAAATAAACTTCCGACAAGAATACTAACACGAAGGAAAAGACGAAAAACAGTGACACGGCATTGAAGACACACGCGGGAAACGCCTCGCCTTGTATTGCTATCGATGACAACAAGGAGTGCAGGCAAACAAGCTGAAAGGTCAATATATATGCAGATTAGTTGGACGATGCGAGTGTGGAGCGAAAACACGGTAATGACCAAGTAACGAGGCAAAGGTGGAGGAGAGAGAGAGAGAGAGAGAGAGAGAGAGAGAGAGAGAGAGAGAGAGAGAGAGAGAGAGAGAGAGAGAGAGGAATTTTCCACTTTTCATTGTGTTGTCAGGTTAACTTTTTTTTCCTATACAATGAAATGTTTTCCACGAACTTCATTATAATGCCAGTCTCGTTTCTCATTAGCTAAACAAATACAAGCGTTATACCTTAGGGGAAAATTATTGTGACGAAAATAATTATCGATCCTTTTTCAAATGGCAATGCAAAAGGTGCGAGAAAGAGCGTCTCTCGAGCTGAACAAAAACGAAAACTTTAGCGGCACAGACTTTTAAAGACCACAGCCGCCATTGAACACCATAGTGAACAGCAAGACAACCAGACAACAAGACCGCGAGACATCACCACTGCAACGGTACCCTGTGCTGGCAGTGTGCGTCAAACACCGCATCAATTTACGAGGCAATATAAAGATGAGGAACGGCATTTTTTTTTTCCTTTTCTATTTTTCTTTTTCGTCAGTTCGTGTTTAGCTGGCGTGCGTGGGTGGGTGAGTGGGTGGGTGCATGCGTGGGTGGTTGTCATTACTGTCGCCTCAAAATAATGTCACGGCGCCCACAAACTAGAGCGGCGTGTGTCCCATTCATCAACGACGTCCACATGTGTAACACTTATGAAGATTGATGCCTCGTGTGTGTGTGTGTGTGTGTGTGTGTGTGTGTGTGTCGGGTGTGTTTGTTCTGTTTCTTTGTTTCTGTGTGTAATAAACTAGCTATATAAGTTATCAAGAGAGAGAGAGAGAGAGAGAGAGAGAGAGAGAGAGAGAGAGAGAGAGAGAGAGAGAGAGAGAGAGAGAGAGAGAGAGAGAGATTAGTCATTCCTCTGACAAATAAACACGCTATTCTTAAATAATTCACAACCACATTAATGAAAAGCATGAGACTCATCTTAATATTACAACCACATCACTCTATTTCTTACCACTCCTTCACTCACACGCGACTTTCTTGAGTAGGAGAGAGGTGCTTAGAAATATCTTAGCTCATAAAAAAAAGAAAAATCCTTCTTACTTACCCAGTCCAGGAATTTAAATGAGGTTTAAATCCCCGTGCATATTTTGGGAAGAGCAATGCAGTGGAAGCAGCGGTGGTGGTGGCGGCGGAGGATGGTGGTAGTAGGTTGAATTCCACATGCCTTGAAATATCACTCGC
Organism: Scylla paramamosain; assembly: GCF_035594125.1. Lineage (NCBI taxonomy): Eukaryota > Metazoa > Arthropoda > Malacostraca > Decapoda > Portunidae > Scylla > Scylla paramamosain. The sequence goes on from NW_026973741.1 coordinate 379,240, forward strand.
CCAACTTTCTCCTTTGCAGTAACACAAGAGGCTAAGGACACCACACAATGTACACCTGCAAGAAAGATCGAAAGAAATAAGAACACGACGAAAGAAAAGAGAGAGAGAGAGAGAGAGAGAGAGAGAGAGAGAGAGAGAGAGAGAGAGAGAGAGAGAGAGAGAGAGAGAGAGAGAGAGAGAGAGAATCAAAGAAAAAAAAACCTGTTGCTTCCTTAACAAAAGTTGCAGAAAAGTCCAAAAACCAATTTCTGTTTTGGAGGCATGTAACGGGATGCTTAAGTTTTGTGGGGGCGGGGGAGGAGGAGGAGGAGCAAGAGGAGGAGGAGAAGGAGGAGGAGAGTAAGGATGGGCAAGAAGAAGAGATGCAGGAAGTAGGGAAGATGAGGAAGACGCATAGGAGGAGTATAGGAAAGAATATGAAGAGAAGGAAGAATCGCAGGGTGAGGGGAGACCAGGAAGAGGAGGAATAAGATGGAGAAAAAAAAAAAAATAGGAAGAGGAAGAGGAGGATGATGAACATGAAACTATAGGAAGAAATGCAAAATTAGGAGGAGGATAAGGAGGAGAAGGAGGAGGAAGAAATATAGGGGAAAGAGGATGAAGGGATGATGGAAGGAATGAAGAAGAGAGGTGGTAGTGGAAGAAGAGGAGGAGGAAGAGCAGAGAGAAGGAAGAAGACTAAGTGGTATTAGAGGAGGAGGAGGATGAGGATGAAGAAGAAGAAAACGAGGACAAGGACGAAGACTAGGCGAAAGAGGAGGAGGAAGAAGTATTAAAGGAAGAGAAGGAGGAGGAGGAGAGGACGAAGAGGAGCTTGTGCAAGAGAAGGAAGAGGAGAAGGGGAAAGAAAAAAGGTGACAGACAGCGAGTCACAACAAAGGGTAAGTCTGTTCAAATATGTGTGTCACGCAGGGGTCGTGTGGCCGCAGGGAGCGACCATTACCAGTCTGACGGAGAGAGAGCCGCCCTCCATACCTTGCCTGATGGCCCCCTGCCTCGCTGCTTGCTTCCCTTTATTTAGTTAGGTATTTTATTACTGTTTTTTTGGGCTAAAGTATGCATTTATTTATCTGGACACGTTTTCTCGTTAAGTTTAATGATGTGTGTGTAGAGTTAGAGGGTCTAAATAGTTGACTTTTTTTTTTCTGCAATTACCAAGTGTATATTTCGTGAAAATTATTGCTTGATTTTTTTTTTTTCGTTCGGAGTTATTGTACTTCGTTATAATTCATCGAAATGGTAAGGTTTACAAATGGGTTTGCTTAGATTACGTTAGATAACGCTAACACTGTTTGTGCCGATACACTGGAAAAAAAAAGAAAAAAAAATAAAGAAAGAAAAAAGGGACGTATCTCAGTACCTTATGTGTAGCGCAATAGTAAACGAAGGAAAAGAAAAAGTGGAAATAAAGTCATTAGAAATTAAAGAGCTGAATATTTATACAAGTCAGAATATTTATAGGAATTTTGTGAACGCGAATAGTTTCTCCTGATGGCACTCTCGGCGATGCTTGCTCTTGCGGTGATAAATTGCACTAATTACCACTTCATATTTTAAATAGTATACATTTTTGCATTCAAGGCAGTCTCATCTGCTTTAATGATACTAGAGAAAAAAAAATCTGCAGGCAAGTCAAACACTGAGCATGACTGGGAGCAAACAGGTAGGCTGGGAGGCGGCTAAACAGACAGCCAGCCAGCCAGCCAGCCAGCCGGACAGACAGATAGACAGATGAAGAGACCTGGAATGAAGGAGCCAGCCAACCACCCGGACAATGGGCCCAGTCATTCAGTCAACCAGTCATCCAACCATTGCCAACCAGCCATCTTAACTGTCAGCAAGATATTTAGTCAGAAAGTCAGACCGCCAGGCAGTTAGAGATTAAGGCAGTGGTTCCCAACATTTTCCTGGTTGCGAAACACTTGGAAGTCGCAAGCCAGGTCACCAGTGCCACGAGCAACATCCCAGACAGTTAGCCACTTAGCTGTGTAACCGCTTCAACATGACGCTAATCATCCTTGCAACAATTCAGTTCAAAAAGCATCAATGAGACACGCGTGAGTGGGCAGCTAATGAGAAAGAAGTGAGCAAAGGAGAGCTTGTGAAAGACCCACCTCTCATTACCGCGCATTCCCCATTCACTGAGATGCCTAATGATTACCAAGGTTTAAATGAAGGATCCCAGGGTTTCTGATCATTGGCCTTAAGTGCGTGGCTGGCTGCAGGTGACAGGATACCGCTCTGCTGAGCTGTGGGAGAAGAGAACATTCTGATGAATATTAGTCTGGAAAGAATAGAGAATAACCTGTGCGAGAGACGTGATGTCACTATTTCCACGTAATTCATTTATGTGGATGTGTGGCAGGTGTGTGGCGGGTGTGTGGCTGCTGTGTGGTGGATGTAGTGGAGCGGAGTGGAGTGGGGGGGGGGGTGGGCGGAGTGGATAGCGAAGTCAGCACCCGCCTAAAATGGTGTGGCTGAACCGGCAACCTGCAGGAGAATTATTTTATTCTGGAAAATGCAAACCATCGTATTCTCTAACGGCAGAAAGAGAGAGAGAGAGGAGAGAGAGAGAGAGAGAGAGAGAGAGAGAGAGAGAGAGAGAGAGAGGTTAATAACTAGTGAAAATAAATCAGAATTGCGCATTGTCAGGATACAGTTTTCAGTAATTATCAGATTCACTATAACCTTAGAGATCATTATACGTATACTGTCATGTGTGTGTGTGTGTGTGTGTGTGTGTGTGTGTGTGTGTGTGTGTGTGTGTGTGTGTGTGTGTGTGTTTTAATAAATCCACTAACTTCACTTTCCTGCAGCTCAGAATTTCCAGGTATCATAAGGAAGAAAATGTTTCTGTTAACCTTCCGTCCTTCAGTGACCAGAAAACAATGTGACCTTGTCCTTACAGATCGTTAAAAATAAGTGTAGTGTCATGCGTGTGTGTATTTCTTTTAACAAATCTACTAACTTAACAATCTTGCAGCTCAACATTTACATGAATCATAAGGAAAGGATCTTTCTCTTAACATTCCGTTCTTCAGTGGATCAGGAAAGTCTGGTCTTTTCCTTTGATCTCGTTTATATTAATTGCTCCCCTCCCACTGCATGAAGGAAAAAAAAAAAAGCTCATTGGTAATTGAATTGTACAGCTATCAAAAATATTTAAGCTTTTTTTTTATTTTTTGTTATAAAGGAGTTATGACTTTTTTTTTTTACGGTGCATTGTTTTCAAATGACGCGACTTTTTGTGTTCTCGATGATTGTTATTAATCCTGTTATTCCAATGTAATGAAAGCTTGCTTAAATAAATACACCAGAACAATTGTTGACGCGCGCACACACACACACACACACACACACACACACACACACACACACACACACACACACACACACACACACACACACACACACACACACACACACACACACGGGCTGATGTACAAATGAATATAAAATCAATGTGACTCAAAATTATAACATGATTTAACAAAGAAACTACTGAACTTTTCATTTTTGATGGTGTTCTTCGGAGTGCTGTGAAGAACCTTGGACAGAATAACCCAATGTGACCCGATTCGAAATGGTAATATGGTCCAGTATAAAAAAAAAGTTTATATTCTATCATGTTTTCTATAAAATCGTAAAGAAAAAAGAGGTCATCGGGCCTACTCGTGGCGGTCCCAATTTTAAGTTTACCTATTTTCACCTATCATCCCCACCCATAAGTTTGCCCAATCTTTTAAAGTTCGGCACTAACAACCTGATTACTGAGTCATTCACCACTCTGAGAACCAGTTCCTTAGAAGACAGGTGACAGGGGAACCGGCAGAGATAAAAGACTTAAAAATGGTTCTGGCCAAGGACAACAAGAACTGGCAAAGAAAAGCTCACTAAAGTCACCAGACCCTAGAGAAAACACTTCAAAGGTAAGTCCAAAATTATCACGAGAAGTGCATTGAAAATTCCCTCTCCTTGGACCTTCACTGTATCCATGAGCTGCGGCTGGGAAATGATGTGCTCGGTTACAACACAATCTGAAGAGTGGGTAATATTCATGATCGGTGAATGTCCGGTTTTAGAGAAGCGCCAGTGTGTGTAGGTCATAGGCAGGTCAATAACGATTCCTTGGTTTGCAGTGTATTGATGAACTGTGGCTGGGAACTGCTGCGCTCGTCTACAAAATAATCTGAAGTAATGTTGATAATTCTTGGATGCTCAATTTTAGAGAAGCGCCAGGTGTGCTCACAAGTCTTGGTGATGCTGGTGCCGCTGCCAATGAGCACTCAACACGTATGTAAATGTATGAAGAGCGCCTCTGCTGCAATCGTGCTTTTGGTTTCCTTCTCACTCGTGTAAAGCTGCAGTGCTTGTGTGTTGACAATTTCTCATGTGATGGAGCCTCGCTGGGAATAGTTTCACTGGTCATGTGCCTCCACCTTTTTTCGGGGGAGGACTGGTTTACTGTTGTGTGGAGAGAGAGAGAGAGAGAGGAGAGAGAGAGAGAGAGAGAGAGAGAGAGAGAGAGAGAGAGAGAGAGAGAGAGAGGAGAGAGAGAGAGCGAGCGAGAGAGAGAGCATCATGTTTCTTGGAGCCACGGAGATGAGGTAACTTCAGCCATTATGAAGACACTAGATGTTTGTTTAATACAAGTGCATTTGGTAATTTAATGGTATGTATTCTGTCCTTCCTTCCCACCTTAAACCGTACATACTTTTTTACGTTATAATATTTTCTGCATAACTTTAGCAAATGATTGTGGGAGATTTGGGGGAAAGCACGAGTAGTATTGCTCTAATTGGCTAACTGGAGGTTTCTAAATATGTAGTTTTAATAGTGGATTGTCCGCCTGGAGATAATAGTGAAGGACTGGGATGCGTAAGTCAGAGAGAGAGAGAGAGAGAGAGAGAGAGAGAGAGAGAGAGAGAGAGAGAGAGAGAGAGAGAGAGAGAGAGAGAGAGAGAGAGAGCCGCTCACCATTTTACTACCACGCACAGCTGCCATTTTGTGAAGAGTTAGGTGGAAAGGGAAAGAGAGAGTGAGGGGACAGCGCGCACACACACACACACACACACACACACACACACACACACACACACACAGGGTAACATTCAAGACTCGTTTCCCGTTCCATCCACACTCGCTAATTATATCTCTTCCTTTCTCTCTATAGGTAAGACTGACGGCGAGGTATGTCCCTGAAGTGTGCCCCTAAACTGAAGCCCTTAACTGTGTGTGGCCCTGAAATCTTAACTTAACACTTAACACTTTAACTTAACACTTTAACTCACACTCACTTAACAGTTAAGTGAGTGTGTCTTAATTGTGGCGGTAAGTGTCGGGCATGTCTCGTTTTCATTGAAGTGTTAGGGCCGTGTTCATTGGTCCACCAGAAGCTGTGCATTGTGTGTACGCTTGATTCAGATCCAGTGCTGTTGTTTTGACTTTATTTAAGGGGTAGGCAAGGCTGGCTGGGGCGTGAAGACCGTCCGGGCAGCCGTGTTGGTGTTTCTAGTGACCCTAAGGATGGAAATCGTAACAGAGGCAGAGGAAGTTGAGTATAGATGGAAATGAAGCTGTAACAGTTAGTATCATTGTTGTTAGTGGATGTAGTACTAGTGGAATACAATACGAGTGAGCACAGTAACTGGATTATGGGCAAAGAGTGATACTACACAACATTCAAATCTTGTTGTGTTTTTATTTGTTTATTTATTTATTTATTTTTGTTTACCAATCGCGGCAGACATAAGATGATTTTTATTATAATTTTGGATAACTTTTCTTGTCAATTTGGTGAGTGGCATTCTCAGTGAGCCTTTATTATTATTATTATTATTATTATTATTATTATTATTATTATTATTATTATTATTATTATTATTTTTGCTGGCCTTGACTTTAAACCCTATTATATAAAAATAAAAATAAAAAAATTGAGTGTTTAAAAAAATATCTATTGTTCGGTAAGAGAGGTTTATTTCCTTATAGTGTAACAAATTTAGTGAATCGTTGTTGTACTGTTGTGGAGGCATGACAAAGCTTTATAATTACAACGGTGATGCTGAAGAATCCCACACTTGCCTTGTTTGTGACTGGAAAGGCTTAGAGTCTCTATCAAACAAATGCTCAAAGTTTATTTATCTGTGTGTCCTCCGCTGGGCATACATGCTGTGTTGTTTATTTATTCGTGGTGTGTTAAGATAACTCAGTCTGCGGCAATGAGATAGGTTGCATTTTTTTTCCTACATTTTTGGGAGCATAATTAGGGTGAAGAAAGAACCCCCAGTAATCTTGTTCCTGGCTCAGAAGGCTCCAGTGGTGAAGCTATGCCAAACAGATACTTAAGTTTATCGTTTCCACTTCCGCGGACAAAATAATGTTTCCCTGTTCACAGTGTAGCAAGCTTACTGAGTCTACACAAATAAGATCGCTTGTACGTATATATTTCCCCTGTCACACTGTAGGGGCCATAATAAGGGTCTTTGAAATATGGCGCTGAAAGAGTTCACATGTATCTTGTTTATGAGATGAAAGGCTGAAGTGCAAGGTTTATTTTCCTGTTTGTCCTTCACCAGACATACTTTTGTTGTTGTTTGATTGTTTATTATGTAGCAGCTTACTCAGTTTTGCTCAAGTGATGTAGCTTGTATAACTAGGCTCATAGAAGTGTGTTAATGAAAGGAATCAACACTAATTATATTTACGACTCAGAGAGCAATAGACGAATAGAGGAATGACAGATCGGCACCAAACAAATATCTAAATTCGTTTTCTGTTTGTACTTCACTGATAAAATTATGTTACTGATGGAAGGCGAAGCACAACCAAGTGGACGTCTTCCCGTAGCCAAAAGCGCTCCACCTCGGCGCCGCGTCAGGGTTAGTACGCTAACGAACACTCCCATGTGACCGTGTAGGCCACCAGGGCCGCGATCACCTCAGGCTGAGACCCGCTTAGCATGTCTTGTGGCCTGCCTTTGTACCTAGAGGGTGGCACTGTTATGCAGCAGATCAGTGGAAAGGTGACAGATTGCACAAGAGCAGGTGTACCTCAGGTGTGTCCTTCAGGTGTGGCCCTCAAGGCTGTCCCCACATGTGCCCTCAGGTGCGGCAGTCAGGTGTGCATTCAGCTGCCGTTTTATTAGCAAAAGTGGGCCATTACTGTCTTGTATTGCCTGTAACAAGGAGACGCCCGGGGCTGTTGTCTGCACCTGTGTATGTGTGTGTGTGTGTGTGTGTGTGTGTGTGTGTGTGTTTAAGACGTCCCTTCCTCTCTCGCTTCTGTCTGTACCTTACTACCTCTCCGCCCACACACACACACACACACACACACACACACACACACACACACACACACACACACACACACACACACACACACACACACACACACACACACACACACACACACACACACACACACACACACACACACACACACACACACACACACACACACACACACACACGCACGGCAGGGACCTCGAGGAAGAGTTATCGGTGTTGCTTAGAGTGCCACGTGATGCTGGGATTAATTAACTGTGGGGCAGGACACGTGGACTGGTGGTGGTGGTGGTGGTGATGGTGGACGCTCTCACCACGACTGTTTTCCAAGGCCACACAGATAATTAGCCTGGTTCTCAAGACCATTCCCATTGTTAATAATAAAGAAATCTTGTTAATCTGCCACTGCAACTGTAAAAACACCATTAAAAGTTTGTGTAGCCTCAACCACAGACTTCTGAAAGTGGTGATGCGGCGCAGTGTTTTGGAACATGGTCCTGAGAGAGAGAGAGAGAGAGAGAGAGAGAGAGAGAGAGAGAGAGAGAGAGAGAGAGAGAGAGAGAGAGAGAGAGAGAGAGAGGAGCACACCAGGGGAGGAAGGTGGCCAGCAAGGGTGACGAGTCTAAGGCAGGAGGTGCACAGTTTCTCCCTCCCTCTCTGGAAAAAAAAATCAATTAGAAGATAAAGAAAAAAAAAGTTTACCTTGAAAAAGAAAACGGGAGGACAAGAAGTTTTTGTCTTCAAGAGAATGATACAAAAAATAAATGCGTTTCAAATTTATAGATCACTGTAAAAAAATAAATAAATAAATAAGTAAAACGCCTGAAAGGTTAATGAGATTATATTGGTTTTCAAGATTTACAGGCTCAGAGATGCGTCAGTCACCTTGTCTTATCTGTTCACCTGGGAGAGCGCTGGGAGGGCTGGGAGAGGGGAGAGTGAGAGGTGAGCGGGTTCCCATCCTTCTCTCACATC
>NW_026973741.1:397500-400000 GCF_035594125.1 Scylla paramamosain
GCCAGCTCCACCCAAAAGTCCGCCGTCGAGGGGTTCCGGCCACTGGAAGGGCTCGCAGGCCTCCAGCTAGCGGAGCTAAGTGAGGGAGTTGCACCTCGTCCTGAGTCGCTGGCATCAGGGAACCACATCTTGGGGGGTGAAGAGTTGCGTGGTGTTAGCGAGGGGAATAGTGGTGGAATCTCCGCTTGACTCCACCTATGGTGCAACAGGGAGACACAGCCCGTCCTGTGCCATCACATGAAGCATGCACACAGTACACCTACACACTATATTAACACATATATTACACATTCATAAATTACTTACCTTGCAATGTATATAAGGAGTTCATAAATATATAATCTTCATAAATATATAATATAATATATAATCACAGATTAAATAAAAAATATATATATATATATATATATATATATATATATATATATATATATATATATATATATATATATATATATATATATATATATATATATATATATATATATATATATATATATATATATATATATATATATATATATATATATATATATATATATATATATATATATATATATATATATATATATATATATATATATATATATATATATATATATATATATATATATATATATATATATATATATATATATATATATATATATATATATATATATATATATATATATATATATATATATATATATATATATATATATATATATATATATATATATATATATATATATATATATATATATATATATATATATATATATATATATATATATATATATATATATATATATATATATATATATATATATATATATATATATATATATATATATATATATATATATATATATATATATATATATATATATATAAATAAGGAAAGAAAACTAACTCAAACACATATTTCATATGTAAAACACAAGGCAGAGAAACGGAAATAGGACACAGAAAGAAAGAAAAGAACAATCTTGTTGATTGGGAAGGGACGCTTCTCATACAAAACATCACACAAAAATAGCAAGGTGGTTAGCCCACCAACTTTTCTCTTCTACGGTCTTTCAATATTTTCTAACCTTTATACTTCTTCTATACTAACTCTTATTCTTCACCCCTCTTTTCTAAAGAAAAAAAAAAAAAAGTTTGGTTAAACCAAGCAAGAACATCAAACACTGTTTGATAGCGTTTGATATTCTGATGCGCTGGTAAAAATACCTATAACTAGTGCATAGAAATGCTGTGATTTTACATTTAATCTATTTATGTATTCAAACATCATCCTGATAAGACTGTCCATCAGGGATCAACAGTCTTTTTCACAAATTATATTGTATTTTTTTTTTTTTTTGTGAATAAAAGCATTAAAAAAAATTCTCTCTCTCTCTCTCTCTCTCTCTCTCTCTCTCTCTCTCTCTCTCTCTCTCTCTCTCTCTCTCTCTCTCTCTGTGGCCTTTGAAAACAGTTGTGGTGAGAGGAAAGCGCTTCAGAGTACGGGCTTACGTATCTCAACAGGTATTTCATTACTCGTCTGTTTCAGTGTGAGAAGGCAGCCAGTGTACCTCATGACGTGCAGTACTGCTTAGTGTTCAGTTGTTATAACATTTCTAAGTATTGTTTCAGATATACGAGGAGAGGATTTGTAGAGTGAAGTAGGGATGTCACTGGATTCAGATATGTGTTGATGTACAATTTAACCAACAAGTATCACTCCATTGTTTAGCATGATGGTGTATGGGTTACTGAAGGGTATAATGTATTACGGTATCATTATTGTTGTTATGGACATTTGGCATATCAGTAAAAGTGATTTTGGTAATTATATGATTACGGTCAACTACCACTGTTACTATCGTTGGCTGTACAATTGTTGGTTACAAGGCAGAAGGCAGGTGTTAGGAGCTGAGGTGTGGTAGGTCAGCGTGAGGTGTCGCCAGTGTGCGGCAGGCAGTCAGACTATGTTGAAGGCTAAAGCGGAGTTTCCTTGCTGGCTAAAAGAAATCGGTGAGTTGACCAGATGTTTGTAATGTATTTTGCTATTGATATTTATGTGGTGTCTGTTACATAGAGTTAGGTTAAATTTGATCTTAATTTTGTGATTATAGTAGGTGATAGAGTCGAGTTTGACAAGAATTGTTTTTCAGCGTGTCTGCTTCATTATTGTGGCTGGTGTAGTTGTTCCCCATTTAAAACCCAGCCTCAGCAATAAAAGATGTGTGCTTTGACTGAATTTGTGTATTGTTTAATGTTATACTTGCAAAGTGCCACCCAAAATGTATTTATCAATTGTGTTGTACCTGCAACTACTTGTTTACTTGTTTGATGAATTAAACATTGTAATTGAAGCTTACAGTTCACGCTACTCAATAAAGAAGAAAGTGAGGACAGTCGGGCTATATTGTCATCCTAGGCAGGGACAACAACAGTGAACTTGACCGTTGCACTGTGTTCATCCTTCAACGCCACACTGGGACCCCCACGCACTCACCACCTGACTCTTCCA
>NW_026973741.1:407500-430000 GCF_035594125.1 Scylla paramamosain
ACACACACACACACACACACACACACACACACACACGAAGACGCGGGAAGGAAAGAAGGAAGAAAAGAAAATGGGAGTAGAAAGGAAGGAAAGAGACCGAAGGAGAGAGAGAGAGAGAGAGAGAGAGAGAGAGAGAGAGAGAGAGAGAGAGAGAGAGAGAGAGAGAGAGAATTACAAACTAGTACATAATCTCTTACTTTATTTCTTGACTGTAACACACACACACACACACACACACACACACACACACACACACACACACACACACACACACACACACACACACACACACGGACAAACAAACAAACAAAACATTCCCTCCCCCACGGTGGAACACAAACACGCCCATTTACGCTAATTAACCGGTCCATCAGGCCACGTGGGGCGGGGAGCAGGTGAAAAAGGGGGCAGGCCGGACAGGTGTTCCCAGGTGAGGTGGACACGTGGGGATAAGGGACCTGCGTGCGATTCCTGGACCTGATAAGCAGTGGGGTGGAAATCGCGTCTTTTTTTTTTTTTTTTTTTACCTTATTATGAAGTAAAATAGTGTTGCTGGAAATTATATACAATTCTTATTCGTATTGAGTAAAAAAAAAGATTCTTCGTTTCCTTATTGTGATGTAAAAATAACGTTCCTGTTGAATTATCTACAATCTTTACTCGTGTTAAGTTGAATTTCTTACTTAGCTGAGAAAAAAGCTCTGTTGTATGAAAAAATAAAAGGTAATGTTAAGATGAAAACTTATTATGAGCCAAGTACCGCAGTAGTGAGCCAATTTCAGCTGTTGCGAGCCGTGTTCCTCCCCTCTGAGGCAATTACTGTTGTTGTGAGCCAAATTCCTCCCCTCAGAACCAAATCTCCATCACAAAAAAAAAAAAAACTGCTGTGAGCCAAATTCCGCTGTTGTGAGCCGAGTACCTCTCCTCTGAGCCGGGTACAGCTGTTGTGAGCGGAGTAACGCGGCTTTGAACCAAATAACGGCGTTTTTAGACGAATTAAACTTTTTATTAACCAACGCCTAGTCTGCTTATGAGCTTATAATTATTTAAGACCCACTTACTGAGCATTATCATTTATTCATTTACATTCTGCTTCTGTAATGTCCGGACCCCAAAGTTGCACAATGAAACTATTATTATTTTTACATCCATTATTGAGAAGCACTTAATATCACAAGCATTCCCATTATCAACAGATCATTGACGAGGCACCAGACCGGCTTAATTTACCGCTATCATTAACTGCGCAAGGAGACCAAAAGAGGAGCAACGCCACACTATACCACACCACACCACACCACACCACACCACACCACACCACACCATACCAGAAACAAAAGAAAACAAGACAAAACAAGCTAAGACAAAAACAAACCCATACCATATAAGACCAGGGAAGACCACAACAGACAAGAAGACTAAAGAAGGCGCCGCGACAGACCAAGCCACACCAGACCAAACAAAACAAAACAAGGCCAAACAAGACCAGACAAAACAAGACAAGACATGGTACAAGACAACACCGCACCACACCACACAACACCAGACCACACCACACCACACCACACCACACGAAGGCCCGCCATCTCATCAAACCAAGGCGCTCCGAACCCAATTCTTGCCAGAGAGAATGAATGTTGCAGTGCGGATAGAAGCTGCCGAACGGAGCCATTACCTTTGAAATATGAACCGCCGCCAGAGAGAATATGAACCGCCGCCAGAGAGAGAGAGAGAGAGAGAGAGAGAGAGAGAGAGAGAGAGAGAGAGAGAGAGAGAGAGAGAGAGATGGGGGACAGTTGCTAGAGGATGTACCATGGAAGGGTCTCTCTCTCTCTCTCTCTCTCTCTCTCTCTCTCTCTCTCTCTCTCTCTCTCTCTCTCTCTCTCGGTTATCGGATGGTCTGTAGTGAGGAAAGACTCATTATGTCTCGTCACTGTTATGTCAGTGTGTGTGTGTGTGTGTGTGTGTGTGTGTGTGTGTGTGTGTTGCAAAGTGACAGGTAACTAAATTAAATAACAATAATAATTAGTAATGAAACGATGTTATTAATGTATAAAGTTTCTGGTGATCAGTAATTAAACACTCACATTTCTTTGACAGACAAATTCCAGTAACACACACACACACACACACACACACACACACACACACACACACACACACACACACACACACACACACTACTACTACTACTACTCCTCTTTCTCCTATTGTTCCTTTTCTTCTCGTATTCATGTTTCTCCTCTCATTCCTCTTTCTCCGCAAACTACCTTAACAAAACTAAAAAAAAATAAAATAAAATAACAGCTCAGGAAAGAACTAGACAAAAGACTGACAACCTGATACCTAACCTAACCTAACCTAACCTAACATATCCAAACTTAACCAAACCTAACCTAGCATAACATGAACTAACCAAACGTATCGGAACCTAACCAAACCTAACCTAAGCTAACTTAACCTAACTTAATATCCTAACCTAAGTTAATTTAACCTAACCTAACCTATCGTAACCTAACCTAAGCTTACACTACCAAACATAACAACTGGAAGGGGGAAAGGGAAGGAGAGAAGGGTGAAGGGGGAAGAGGGGGTTGTGTTTGTGGAGGTTTGGGTGAGGGAAGCTATGAGGGGAGGCAACGAAGGCTTGGGGTGGGCTAAATGTTGTTGTTGTTGTTGTTGTTGTTGTTGTTGTTGGTGGTGGTGGTGGTGGTGGTCGTAAGTGTTGTTGTTGTTGTTGTTGTTGTTGTTGTTGTTGTTGTGTTATTATTGATGATGATAATGATGATGCCTTAACGTTATTTTTGTTTACAGACATAAGTTACTCTTACAAACGAACAATAAACAAACAAACACAAAGAAAATAATAGTTAAGATAACAAGCACAAAATATACAACAAAACAACCTACCATTAACTACGGAAAATCACCATTACCTCATTAACACACTTATGCACACACACACCCACCCACTCACCCACAAACCCACCTACACCGACCCATCCAACACTCACCCGCCCACCTACGAAACCACATACCCCTTAACACACACATCCACCCATCCACTCCACACCCTTCCACACCCACGCAGTACAACGGAGAGGCGGCAATCATGGGAACTGATAAGGAATTGGCCACACCAGCGACAGAGATAACACAACGCCAAAGACCTCACTGATATATTGACGTCTCCTGGTAGAGGGAGGGAGGAGAGAGGAGTGGGAGAGGGAGGGACAGAAGGAAGAAGAAGGGAGAGGAGAAAGGGAGGAGGAGAAATGGATAGGGGCAGGAGGAATAAATGGGATAAAAGAAAGAGAAGAAAAAGGAGAGAAGGATAAGAGGAGGAGGAATGGATGAAGGGAGAGGGGAGAAGAGGAGGAGGAATGGATGAAGGGAGAGGGGAGAAGGGGGAGGATGAATGGATGGGAGAAAAGGAAGAGGAGAAAAGGAAGGAAAGATAAGAGTAAGAGGAATGGATAGAGGGAGGAGGAATGCATGAAGAAAAGGAAGAAGAGGAAAGGAAGAGGGAAAATTGGAAGGAAGAGTATAAATGGAAAGACAGAGAAGGAAGGAATGGATGGAGGACGAAGAAGAGCTAGAAAGAAAGGGAGAGAAGAAAGGGAGGAAGGAATGATGGAGGGAAATGATGGAGGGAGGAGTAATGTATAGGAGGGAAAGGGAAGGATGGATGGATGGAGAAAGGAAGAACTGATGGAGAGAGAGAGAGAGAGAGAGAGAGAGAGAGAGAGAGAGAGAGAGAGAGAGAGAGAGAGAGAGAGAGAGAGACGTACCCAAGCACAAACCATCACATTTCTAGACACAAGTGGACAAGGAAAGTTTGAGGCAGGAAATTTCATTATATCACCCTTCCCTTCCTAGTCATGTCATTATTTCATTTTTCACTTGCACGAATTTCATCATCCGATAAGAAAAGTCGACGAAAAATTAATGATCTACACAACAACATATGATAACGAGACTGAAAAGATTAAATTGTTCTACGGAAGACATTTCATATTTGCAATTACTTTTTTTGTGTGTGTTCTTTTGTATTAATCATATTTAGAGACTCAGCTGTTATTTTTTTTATCATGTGTATAGTGTTGTCTATTCTAGCTTTATCTATTTTTATTGAACCATTCATTCTGCAGTATTAGGGAAGTAAAGAAAAAGTTTACATACACAAACTTTTTTTTTCAGTATACTACCGTTTATTCATCATATTTTGGAGCAACAGCTGTTTTTTGTTTTGTTTTCATGTATATAGAAAAGTCTGGTATGCCTTTTATCCATCCCTTCGTTCTGCAGCATTGGGCGAGTGAGGCAAAAGAGAGGGAAGGGTTGTGGAAACGACAAAAATAAAGGAAGAAAGACCCAGTTTCCTGCCGCCGCCTGGAGACTTGTCCAGTGTGTAAAAGATGCAAGCGCTACGTGGAGGGGGAGGGCACACACACACACACACACACACACACACACACACACACACACACACACACACACACACACACACACAACAGGAAAACAAAGAGCAGCAAAAGAATCGAAAACAAAATTAATGGACACATCATCTTTGGCTTACTTCTGCCTCACAAAATTCTCCTCCTCCTCCTCCTCCTCTTCTGTCCTCCTCCTCCTCCATGTGTCCTCCTCCTCCTCCTCCTCCTCCTCCTCCTCCTCCTCCAGTTCCATTTTCCCGAGAACATTTGGTATAACTAATGGATAAAAAAGGGAGAAACAAAGAAGCAGACGAGAATTGACGCAATTTTTAGTACTGGGAGAAAGGGACAGAGGGAGGGTGGGCGAGGGGAGGGGCGGCCAGAACGTGAGGGGGTGAGGGGGAGATAATGAGGGGAAACACGAGTGGAAAAAGGACGTTAGGGTAAAAAGGAAAGATCTGAATAAGTAAAATCCAAGAACAGGTACTACTATTCAGGCTGTAAGTGCAGAGTTAATAGGAAGCTTTTAAAAGGATGGTGCAAACAGACAAGTGTGTTTTGTACAGGGATTGCCACGTATAGACTTGATGCCTTCCTGCACCAACCCTTGTGTTCTTTGTTGTTCTGCCTTTGTGTTCCTTAGTGTTCGTAGCCCAATCTATCCTTCTCTACAAGCTAATATTTTGCCACTCACAATATTACCCCCTGATATTAACCGTAGGAGTACGTGAAATATGACACGCTAACACCGTAGACTTTTTAATTGGCTTTCAGGGGTGACTGAAGAAATTTAACTATTGCTCTTGGTACTACTGCTACTACTACTACTACTACTACTAGTAGTAGTACTACTACTACTACTACTACTACTACTACTACTACTACTACTACTACTACTACTACTACTACTACTACTACTACTACTACTACTACTACTACTACTACTACTACTACTACTACTACTACTACTACTACTACTACTACATCAGTCACATCTTACACAATGGAACAAAGATGCCTTAATAAATAAGTATTACAGTAGCACTACTACATTGTAAGTAAGACAGTGGTATGTGTATTGCAAGCCTTCACTGTGGGTCACAGAGCAACGGCCCATCTACTCCCATCTACTCCCATCTACTGTCTGTCTGTCTGTCTGTATGTATGTATGTTTGTTTGTTTGTTTATCTCCTCGCTAGCTGAATCTTCAGGAATGAAATATTTTAACGATTTTTCCTCAGTTATCGACTGTGTGTGTGTGTGTGTGTGTGTGTGTGTGTGTGTGTGTGTGTGTGTGTGTGTGTGAAGCAACTCTCTCTCTCTCTCTCTCTCTCTCTCTCTCTCTCTCTCTCTCTCTCTCTCTCTCTCTCTCTCTCTCTCTCTCTCAGCATCCATATCAGTATTATCTCAACTTATATATAATTATCAGCTAAAAACAGGAAATGTGTGTGTGTGTGTGTGTGTGTGTGTGTGTGTGTGTGTGTGTGTGTGTGTGTGTAACGTAACAGGATCTTATTGAAATGGAACGACATAGAGAGAGAGAGAGAGAGAGAGAGAGAGAGAGAGAGAGAGAGAGAGAGAGAGAGAGAGAGAGAGAGAGAGAAGCATGAATGACGATTAATTTTCCCTGTTGTATTCGCTTTTTTTCAGTTTTTCTTTTTTCCTAAAGAAGTTTATGGAATTTTAGTGCAGTTCCCCCCCCCCCCTCTCTCTCTCTCTCTCTCTCTCTCTCTCTCTCTCTCTCTCTCTCTCTCTCTCTCTCTCTCTCTCTCTCTCTCTCTCTCTCTCTCTCTCCTATTACTGTTGTGTTGCTACTGTTTTTCACATTGCATCTTGAAAATGGAAGTACTTGTGTTACTGTTCTTTTTATTTGGTCCAGGGTTTGGTACAGGGTTATTTTTGTGTCTGGAATAAGCTTATTTACTTGTTGGTTAAGTGGCTAAGCTTGTATTACTGTTGTGTTGCTACTGTTTATTACTTACTCTAGCAATAATTTGACCAACTTCCTGATTTGATGCATAAACTCTGTTGTTATTGGCTATTGCTGGATCCAGAAAATGTAAAGTGTTATTCTGGTGTCTGGAAGAAGCTTAGTTACTTCTTACTTTTGTGTGCAAGCTCGCGTTACTGGTTATCACGTAATATAGGAACAACTTAACCTACTTCCTGGTTAAGTACATAAGCTTGCCTCACTCGTGTCATGATTGTACTAGTACTGTGGTGCTTTGAACTGTTGCTGTCACTGCGCCGGGATAATACAAGCACTGTGGAGGTGAACGTGCTGGCTCTGAGGCACTGTTAGCGTGTTGGTGAAGAGAAGGATAGGATGATGGGCAGTTTAGGTTGTGTAAGAAGGAGAATGATGGATCTGCGCGCTTATTTCTCGCGTTCTCAACCAAATGATGCCCTGGCGACTCATTACGGTTTCTGTTTACCCTTGCTTCTGAGTGAGATAGCCTGTGGTCAAGCTGATCTTTTCTGCTCAACTGTTTCAGAACGAGATGAGACTTGCCTTTCAACAACAAAAATTTCTGCTTGTTTTTTTTTCTGGTTTCTGAATGATAAAAGCCTAACAGTCTACATAACCTTTGCCCTTTTCGTCTTTCATTGTGTTAACTGGCTAGCTAGATATATGACTGCTCTAGGTGACTTAATGGCTGAATGGCTGGGCATGGCTGACTGGGTGGGTATGGCTGGCTGGCTGACTGACTGGTTAACTGGCTGACTGTTTGGCTGAGTGGCTGACAGTTTAGCTGGCTGGGAGGGTGGCTGGGTGGCTTTGGAAGTGACACAATAGTTCTTATCTGGCGCAGGATGAAGCGTTGGGAAGGGGATCACAAATCACAAAGCGTCACATGAATGAAACAAACAACTCGATATGTATCACCTCCTCCTCTCATTCCTCTTGAGTTATCCTGCAAAGTTACACGCCCTCCCTTCATGTGTCTCAGAGCAAAGGCGGCGATTATTTGACCTGTTTCGCTTGATTACGCCAGAGAGAGAGAGAGAGAGAGAGAGAGAGAGAGAGAGAGAGAGAGAGAGAGAGAGAGAGAGAAGCAGGATAAACACGTGGAAACAGAGAGAGACAGGGAGAGAGAGAGAGAGAGAGAGAGAGAGAGAGAGAGAGAGAGAGAGAGAGAGAGAGAGAGAGAGAGAGAGAGAAGCAGGATAAACACGTGGAAACAGAGAGAGACAGGGAGAGAGAGAGAGAGAGAGAGAGAGAGAGAGAGAGAGAGAGAGAGAGAGAGAGAGAGAGAGAGAGAGAGAGAGAGGATAACAAGAGGTAAAAATAGATGACTGACTGACGAAACGGATGAAAAGGAAGCGGTCTTGTGTCCCGAGGCTGACGAAGTTGACGTGACTATGGCTGGGTGAAGATAATGAGAGAGAGAGAGAGAGAGAGAGAGAGAGAGAGAGAGAGAGAGAGAGAGAGAGAGAGAGAGAGAGAGTTGTGTAACGCTTCCACAATGAATAAGTTAATATAGTTTTTTTATAAATGAAAGGTCACTTCTCTGTATGTGTGGTGGGGGAGGTGTGCGCTTTTTAATTTCATTACTAGTTTCGTCTTATATATATATATATATATATATATATATATATATATATATATATATATATATATATATATATATATATATATATATATATATATATATATATATATATATATATATATATATATATATATATATATATATATATATATATATATATATATATATATATATATATATATATATTTTTCTGTTTTTCTTTTTTTACGATATTGATAAATTTGGGGTAAATAAAATATCTATCTTTCCGTCTGTCCAACTGTTTATGTACCTGTCTGTCTATCTCTCTTTCTCTATCTATCTATTTATCTATCTACCTATCTATTTTTTCGTCTATCTATTTGTCTAAGCGTCTCTCTATGTGTCTATTTATCTATCTAACTAGCTATCTATCCACGCATCCATCTATCTATATGTTTACCTATCTGTCTACCCACTTATCCCTCCATCTATCTGTGTGTGTGTGTGTGTGTGTGTGTGTGTGTGTGTGTGTGTGTGTGTGTGTGTGTTGTGCTCCCCAGTCAGGTCCGTGTACAAGGGTCTCTCTGGGTGCAAGGAATTAGTGTCAGCAGGGCCAGGGCAGCTCAATGCATTCCCGCACCACCGTCAGCACATTTTTTTTTTATCTTCCTCCCCCCAAGAGGCTTCCAGTGACCACCCTCCCTCACAAGCACATCCTCCTCTGGTTAGTCCTCCTCTGGTTCGGCCTCGTTCGAACCACGCCCTGATGGATTAGGTAAGGTTAGGATGTTTGTCCTGTAGTTTATTTATTTATTTATTTATTTATTTATTTATTTATTTTTAGTCCTCGTCTCCATTTTCTATTTTCATTTTGCTTTCTGTTTTCTTCTTTTTTTCCTTTAGTTGATTTTTTTTACTGAGCTTGATCTTTAAACTTTTTGTTTTTTATACCTTTTTTTATTTTCTTCTTGTCCTCTTTTTCTTCCTTTCTAAACCTCTATTCTCGTCTCCATCTTCTTTTATATTCACTTTTTTTTCTTTTCCCTTCCTTCCGTCAGTCTTTTCTATCCCAGTTTATCCTGTATTTTTTTAATCCTCTTTCGCCATATCTCTAAACCGCTATTCCATTCTCCTGTGTTAAATTTTTTTTTTTATTGGGTGTGAAATATAGATGGAAATTATTGTATGTTGAATTAGATTTGTATATTGTATGTTCTTTTTTTTTTTTTTATCTTACTAAGCATTCTCTTTTCTAGTTTTCCTTTTTTGTCCTCATCTTCCCATTTCTCTCTCCTTCCGTCACTTTCACTCTCTCACTGTCTCTTACTCTCTCTCCATTCTTCTGCCCTTGTTTTTTAATTGTTTCAAATTTATATGTTGTATGTTTCTTTGTTTTTATTTTACCAAGAATATGTTATAGTCATTTTCTTCTTTTCCTCTCCTTTTGTCACTCTCCTCCCTCTCTTGCTTTCTCCCTCTTCATCCCTCTCTCTTGCTTTTTTTATATATTTTACCAAGAATATCTGTTTACTCTGTCTTTTATACTCAATTTATCCTTTTCCTCTCTCTATCCGTCCCTCTCTCTCTCTCTCTCTATCCGTCTCTCTCTCTCTATCCGTCTCTCTCTCTATCCGTCTCTCTCTCTCTCTCTCTCTCTCTCTCTCTCTCTCTCTCTCTCTCTCTCTCTCTCTCTCTCTCTCTCTCTCTCTCTCTCTCTCTCTCTCTCTGTGTGTGTGTGTGTGTGTGTGTGTGTGTGTGTGTTGGTTTGTGCGTGAGTTTTACATGATGATATTGATGTCCTTCTTCTTCTTCTTCTTCCTCTTTTTCTTCTTCTTCTTCTTTTATTTTATCTTCTTCTTCTTCTTCTTCTTTTATTTTATCTTCTTCTTCTTCTTCTTCTTCTTCTTCTTCTTCTTCTTCTTCTTATTTTATCTTCTTCTTCTTCTTCTTCTTCTTCTTCTTTTATTTTATCTTCTTCTTCTTCTTCATATTCATGGGGCGGCTTGTCGGGCGGAGGGACAGGCTGCGAGCGGGTCTCAGCGGCGTATGAATAAAACAAAGCCTCGATCAGTGAATGACAAATGGCACTTCAAGCAGACGATCACCAAATGCCAGCCAGGTGTGCGATGGACGGCCACTCCTCTTCCTCGCCTTGCCACGCCACGCCACTCAAGACTCGCATTCTGAAACTCTTTTGTTGTGGTTAGCACTTGCTAGGACCAAGATATGATTAGTTCAGTTTATGGGTGTTTTTTGTATTTATGATGCAAGATGTGTGTTTGGAATCTTACTAGGACTACTAAGATGAATTGATGACTTCTCGTGAATGTTCTTTCTATTGCAGGTACAGGATATATGTTGAAATGTCAGCATAATAGTCATAATACTCTTTAGAATCTCAATAACCTCCACTAATGGCTGCCTCGCCTAGCAATAATGAAGTTTTGACAGAACAGGTCATTGGAAGATTAGCTGAGTAAGGAAGAACAAGAAGAAGAAGAAGAAGAAAATAAAATAAAACAAGAAGAAGAAAAAGAGGAAGAAGAAGAAGAAGGACATCAATATCATCATGTAAAACTCACGCACAAACCAACACACACACACAGACACACACACACACACACACACACACACACACACACACACACACACACACACACACACACACACACACACACACACACACACAGAGAGAGAGAGAGAGAGAGAGAGAGAGAGAGAGAGAGAGAGAGAGAGAGAGAGAGAGAGAGAGAGAGAGAGAGAGAGCTCCTGCAGTAGATCATGCCTTACGTGGAGGTAATCTCTCTACCGGAGCATGAGGAAGTAAGTGCCCGCTCCTCCTCCTCCTCCTCCTCCTCCTCCTCCTCCTCCCGTAGTGAACGCTCCTCCACGCTCCTCTGATCACACGCTATTGGATTCCTTCGTGGAGGAGACAAGATAAAGGAAGGAGAGAAGGAAAGGATAGGAAGAAGATAGGAAAAAAGAAAGTAGAAGGGATTAAGGAAGAAGGGATAGAGAAGGATGGAATACGGAAGTGAGAGAAGAGAATAGTGATGAAGATGTGAAAGAAAAACGGAAGCTTAGAAAAGTACATGAAATAATACAATAAAAAAAATAGAAAGAAGTAAAGGAGAATAAAAACTGACGATAAAAAAGACAAAATGGCAAAGATGATGGGAAAAGATAAAAGAAAAGGAGGGAAGACGATGGAAAAGAGGGAGATGCTTAAAAAAAAGGGGTAGAAGAAAGAAGAGAGTAGACAGGGATAATGAATAACAAGAAAAACACAGTGAAGAAAATGAAAAGGCGTCAGGAGAGATGAGAGATTGGAGAGAGCACTTGACAACGAAGTGCAAATGAAGGAAGAGGGATAGGCAGAGATAAATGGAGAGAAAGGAAGCAGAAGGAAAATGGAATACGTTGCAAACTATCTCTATTTCCTTCCTGAATCGTAATAAGGGAGAGAAAGATTTTCCCTTCCTTTTTCCCTTCCCTTCCCTTCCCTTCCCTTTCATCGACCCACTCTTGTCCCTTTACCGTTTATCTGTTATCATATCGTTCTCCTATTTATCACACTGGCCGGGCTCATCTCCAACCATCACCATCACTATCATCATCATCATCATCATCATCATTGTATTTTCTTTCATTATTTTCAGTGTTTTAAAATTCATCGGTTTCTTTCTGTACTATTTTTTGTACTTTTCGTTCCCATTCTTTATTTAAATTATTAGTTCTTTCTGCCGCTTTGACTCTCTCTCTCTCTCTCTCTCTCTCTCTCTCTCTCTCTCTCTCTCTCTCTCTCTCTCTCTCTCTCTCTCTCTCTCGCCCTGGTCCAATCTCCCAGGGCGGGCTTGGTCTTAACATTAACATCACTAAATAAACATCACGTGATCACAAGGGAAAGACGATCTGGCATCCATTACCATCGCATTAAATTCCTATGTATTTTGCAGGATCGAGGCCGGAAAGAGAGAGAGAGAGAGAGAGAGAGAGAGAGAGAGAGAGAGAGAGAGAGAGAGAGAGAGAGAGAGAGAGAGAATTGTGATTATTTATTTATTTCCATCTCTCTCTCTCTCTATCTCCACGTAAATGTTTATTTCTTCCCCCGTTTTCTTTTTTGAAGGGTAAACTCAAACTAAGGAACATACATGGTACTGGAGCTTTTAATATTGTAGACATACTTACAACAGTCCTTTTCTCCTCTCTAATACGTCAAGTTGCTTCATTCCTTCGCATTACGAGGAGGAGGAGGAGGAGGAGGAGGAGGAGGAGGAGGAGGAGGAGGAGGAGGAGGAGATAACAAGGAACATTTTTCTCTCTAATTTCCGCATTATCTCTGATCTCTCTCCCGATTACTGTTTCTTTTCATCTTGTTTATCCATCTTACTACTTATAGCATTAATCCCTTTACAAGTCTCTCTCTCTCTCTCTCTCTCTCTCTCTCTCTCTCTCTCTCTCTCTCTCTCTCTCTCTCTCTCTCTCTCTCTCTCTCTCTCATACACGTGCTAGTTTTATTATCTTATTTTCAAACAGCTCCCTCGTACTCTCACTTCTATCCTCCTCCTCCTCCTCCTCCTCCTCCTCCTCCTCCTCCTCCTCCTCCTCCTTCAGCAGTAGGCAATCTCCTCCCGCGGCCAGGGTACTACAAAAGGGAACTGAGAAGATCTATATCCAAAATTTCTCGTTCCCTTAATGTTCCCTGAAGCTGGGGATGATGCTCTCTCTCTCTCTCTCTCTCTCTCTCTCTCTCTCTCTCTCTCTCTCTCTCTCTCTCTCTCTCTCTCTCTCTCTCTCTCTCTCGTTTTTTGTTGCTCATATTTATCTTGTTCTTTTTTTCTGTTTGTGTTTTTTTTGCTTTTATTTCTTATTTTTCTTTTGTTTTTTCTCTTCCTCCTCTTCCTCCTCCCAATTATCCTCCTCCTCCTCCTCCTCCTCCTCCTCCTCTTCTTCTTCTTCTTCCTCCTCCTCTTCTCCTCCTCCTCCTCCTTTTCTTCTCCTCCTCTTCTCCTCCTCCTCCTCCTCCTCCTCCTCCTCCTCCTCCTCCTCCTCCTCCTCCTCCTCCTCCTCCTTCTCGTCTTCTTCTCCTTCTTCTACTACTACTGCCACCACCACGACCTCTACCACCACCACCAGCACCTCTACTACTACTACTACTACTACTACTACTACTACTACTACTAGTACAACCATCATCTCTAATACTATAAAAGATTGCTACTCTCCTTTCACCTTTTGTTGTGAACGAGTATTTTTTTCTCCCGTTTGTTATATAATGTTAAGCCTTTTCTTTGAAGAGTGGAGAGGGAGAGGGAGAGGGAGAGTGAAGAGTGAGCTATAGGTACGAAAGAGAGAAAGAAGAGGGGAGGCGGACGAGGGGGTGGGGATACGAGGAAACCAATGAGGAAGGGAGAGAAAACATATTTACCTATTGCGAGATTGATAAGTAGAGAGAGAGAGAGAGAGAGAGAGAGAGAGAGAGAGAGAGAGAGAGAGAGAGAGAGAGAGAGAGAGAAACACACAAGCACACAAACAAATAAAGAACAAATATTGATAGTTTGGTTCAATTACGTAGGCAAACAGTAGATAAAATAAAAATATAGATGCCAGAATAGATATGTAATTAAATATATGTATGGATAGATAAATAAATGGATAAATAGCTAACTAGCTAAAATAAGTACTTAGACATGAGTACATAAAAAAACATGAAAGAGAGAGAGAGAGAGAGAGAGAGAGAGAGAGAGAGAGAGAGAGAGAGAGAGAGAGAGAGAGAGAGAGAGAGAGAGAGAGGAAGATGAGCTTGGCAAAATGGCATAATCAGAATAAAAGAAGATTACATATAAAGTTCCATTATAAGCAGAAAGGTAATGCAGAGTTAAGGGAGGGAAGGAGGGAAGGAGGGAGAGAGAGAGAGAGAGAGAGAGAGAGAGAGAGAGAGAGAGAGAGAGAGAGAGAGAGAGAGAGAGAGAGAGAGAGAGAGAGAGAGGAAGATGAGCTTGGCAAAATGGCATAATCAGAATAAAAGAAGATTACATATAAAGTTCCATTATAAGCAGAAAGGTAATGCAGAGTTAAGGGAGGGAAGGAGGGAAGGAGGGAGGGAGGGAGGGAAAGAGGGAGGGAGGGAGGGAAGGAGGAATTTCATTGCTTCCACGGCGTTCTTCCTCTTTAGTGTCGTAACAAACGCCTTCCATTATTTCTTCTTTATTCCTCCCTGCTGAAAATTCTTGAAGCTTGACCGTGTGTTTGCGAGGACTGGGGGAAAAAAAGAGAGGAAAAAGGTAAGGGAGAAATGGAAAAAGTGGCGTCTATCTTGAAGGAAATGAAAAAACCGAAAGGAAAAGTGGAAATTGGGAAAAATGGATAGACACTGATGAAAATGAAGAAAAGTGATGCCAGTCCTGAAAAGGGGAAAGGCTAAAAGGGAGAAAAAAAAAGCTTCTCTTGAAAAAAAAATTAAAAAGGTGTGAAAAGGAAAAGCTAGTACCTGCTTAAAAATTAAAAGAAAAGGTAAAGAAAAAGGGAAAAGTGGCTTCTATCTTCAAAATAAGGAAAGGAAAACAGGGAACATGAAAAAAGGAAAAGGAGATGTTTATTTAAAAAAAGAAAAAGAGAGCAAAGGATACAAAAAAAGGGAAAAATTGTGGCTATTTTGAAAAGGGGAAAAGAGGAAAAGTGAAAAAGTAAAAAAGTTATATCTATCTTGAAAAAGAAAAGGGGAAAACGAAAAAGAAAATGGAAAAGCAGAAAAGTAAGAAGCGAGAAACGGTGCTTTACTTTACATCAAGGGAAAAGAAAACTGAGAAAAGCAAAAGAAAAAAACGAAACAACAAAAACGAGAAAACAAGAAAAAAAGAAAGATTGGTATTCTCCTGCAAACTCATCTTTTTTCTAATCTTATTTCTTTCCCTTCTTTTTAGTACTCTGGTTTCTTATTGTTTTGTACAAGCTTATCATCCTTCCTTAGAATTCTATATATATATATATATATATATATATATATATATATATATATATATATATATATATATATATATATATATATATATATATATATATTTAATTCCGCTTCAGACAGAGAGAGAGAGAGAGAGAGAGAGAGAGAGAGAGAGAGAGAGAGAGAGAGAGAGAGAGAGAGAGAGAGAGAGAGAGAGAGAGAGTTAAGAAGGCAAAAAGATTTTCATTAAGTGTCAGGTCAGCTGGTTTCCCTTCGCCTCTCCGCGCCAGGTGCAAATGACTTTCCACCTGAGATTCCCATTACCCCGAGTTATTATACTGGAAGAGGGAGAGGGAGAGAGGGAGGGGGAGAGAGAGGGAGAGAGGGAGAGGGGGAGGAAGAGGGGAGAGGAAGAAGGGTAATCATTTTCTCTCCCTGACTGATTCATATTTCTCTCTCTCTCTCTCTCTCTCTCTCTCTCTCTCTCTCTCTCTCTCTCTCTCTCTCTCTCTCTCTCTCTCTCTCTCTCTCCCTCCCTCCCTCCCTCCCTCCCTCCCCCTTCGGTCTCTTTCCTTCCTTTCTATGCCCATTTTCTTCAATCTGTGCGTCCATCCCTGTGGCAGAAAAAAAAGTAAAAAAAAAAATAATAATGTAAATGTTTTGCCCCCTAAGGCTGCATGTCTGGTTGATTGGGGGGGGCCTCCTTCACCCACCCTCACTCCCAGTTGCGATGACCCCTCCCCCATCCCACCCCCCACCACCACACGATCCCATCTCCAGCCTCACCCCATCCCCGCCCCCACCCAACCAGTTCACGGACAGGAACACGGAAATACCTACCTACACACACACACACACACACACACACACACACACACACACACACACACACACACACACACACACACACACACACACACACACACACACACACACGCACGCAATACACACACACGAGAGTTGGATCACCGCAATATTTAACTGGCCTGAGGCACTACGGGCGGTGGGGGGAGGAAGAGGAGGAGGAGGAGGAGGAGGAGGAGGAGGAGGAGGAGTGGCAGATCACCATTCCTTCACCACCACCACCACATCTCTCTCCCCCTCCCTTATCCAGTCCTCCTACCACACTCCTCCCCCCGGATATCTGATCCCCACTACAGAGGTGATGTGGTGGTTGTGGTGTGGTGGTGGTGGTGGTGGTGGTGGTGGTGTTTGGTATTTTATGGTGTAGTACAGTATTTGAAGATTGGGAAACGGAAGGAAAAAAAAGGGAGAGGTTTTGAAATGCAGTGTTTTAAAAGTAAGGAAAGTGGAGATTGAGAGAATACAAGATAACGGGAATAAATAAAAAAAAAGAAGGAAAGGAAAAAGGAAAAGACAGGATGCGGGAATTTTGGTTTTGTGGAAAGTTGTTGCCAAAAGAGAGAGAGAGAGAGAGAGAGAGAGAGAGAGAGAGAGAGAGAGAGAGAGAGAGAGAGAGAGAGAGAGAGAGAGAGAGAGAGAGAGATATTCTTCTCTCTCTCTCTCTCTCTCTCTCTCTCTCTCTCTCTCTCTCTCTCTCTCTCTCTCTCTCTCTCTCTCCGCAATTGTCGCTAACTGACAGGCACCTTTGCTTGAAAGGGAACGTGGAGGATGTGCTGGAGGAGGAGGAGGAGGAGGAGGAGGAGGAGCAGGAGGAAGAGGAAGAGGAAGAGAAGGAGTAGGAGGAGGAGGAGGAGGAGGAGGAAGGGTATGAAGACAAGGTGAAATGGTACCAGAAAAATAAAGATGAGAGAGAGAGAGAGAGAGAGAGAGAGAGAGAGAGAGAGAGAGAGAGAGAGAGAGAGAGTAATGGACTGATCTAGTACAAAGATAATACAAGTAAAAATTGAAATAAACTAAACTTTGGGAAGGAGATAAGAAAAGAATGTCACGGCAGGAGAAGGGGGAGGGGGCGGCGGTAGGATGAATATATGTGTGTGTGTGTGTGTGTGTGTGTGTGTGTGTGTGTGTGTGTGTGTACTACCTAACCATGAGTATGAACAGATATTGCGCGTAACATGAAGTCATAAACTAAACGAAACATTCATGGCGCGGTGGACGCTGAGAGACGCGAAGGAATGTAACCAAATTATAAATTCACTTTGCGGCGCCTCTCTCAGTGTGTGTGTGTGTGTGTGTGTGTGTGTGTGTGTGTGTGTGTGTGTGTGTGTGTGTGTGTGTTCTCTCCCTCATCAATACTTCTGAAGACTTTTTATCTGTTGCTTATATATTTTTTTATATTTCTTTCTTTCAGTAAACCAAGAATCACGTCACTCGCCAGATTCAGTTCCCAGGGAGTGATCGTATTAATATCTGGCGTCTTTTCTTCTCTCTCTCTCAAACTTTCTCATGCTCTTCTATTCAGTGTCAGTAAGAACAAGGACGATGTGTTGCTTTTATGTTTTAAGGAGGTGGTGTGAGGCGGGTCCGGACTTTGAGATTCTGAGCAGGGAGTGATGGAGGGAAGCGAAACCAAGAAAGAAATGAGATGGAGCGATTAGGAACAAAAAAGAATGATTAATAACGATGGGAGATTACTGAGTGCTGAGTAGAAAGAAGAGAAGGGGGAGGAGGAGGAGGAGGAGGAGGAGGAGGAGGAGGAGGAGGAGAATTAGATGATGATAAGGTGTTTTCGTGACTTCCTCTTTTCGTTTTCTTAAGATTTGTTATTGTATTTCACTGAGAGAGAGAGAGAGAGAGAGAGAGAGAGAGAGAGAGAGAGAGAGAGAGAGAGAGAGAGAGAGAGAGAGAGAGAGAGAGAAAAATTACATTCGCGTATATAAATTACTGATGGGTTGCGAGTGTGTGTGTGTGTGTGTGTGTGTGTGTGTGTGTGTGTGTGTGTGTGTGTGTGTGTGTGTGTGTGTGCGTGCGCCTCACTTTCCATCACGTCTTGCTCCTTTCTCTTCCCCATACTCGTCCGTCATTCCTCTTGCAGTCTCACTTCTCTCTCTCTCTCTCTCTCTCTCTCTCTCTCTCTCTCTCTCTCTCTCTCTCTCTCTCTCTCTCTCTCTTATCGTCTGATTTTCCTTTGCATATTCCTCTTTTCCCCATACTATCCGCTCTTTCTCTTTTCCTATTGACCCTTTTCTCTTCTTCCACTTCCTCCTCCTCTTCATTCCTTTTCTTTCCTTCCTCTTCCTTACGTCTTTCCACTTTCCACCTTCCTTCGCTTTCCATTCACTGCAGATGTCTGTTATTATCCTGTAGTTCAGTAATTTTTGTTCTAATAATAATAATTACCACATATATGCGTCTGTACAGAGAGAGAGAGAGAGAGAGAGAGAGAGAGAGAGAGAGAGAGAGAGAGAGAGAGAGAGAGAGCATTTTTCTTCCCACAAGTTGGTTTTGTATTCATCAAAACTTATCAAATCGGTGTATGAACTTTCTTCCCGGGCATTCTTTCCTTCTCCTTTTCCCTCTCCTCCTCCTCTTCTTCTTCCTCCTGTTTTTCATCATCATCATCATCATCAATCATAAATATCGTCATCTTCATCCCACTCCTTTTTCGTTCTCCCTCTTCTTTCTCTGATGCTACTGTTCTCCTCCTCCTCCTCCTCCTCCTCCTCCTCCTCCTCCTCCTCCTCCTCCTCCTCCTCCTCCTCCTCTCTTTTCTTGTATACCAACGACTTAGAAATTGGACTGAAATCCATTTTCATAAAGTTTGCAAAAGGCACAGAGATAGCGGGGGTTGGGGATGGGGGGATGGAGGAAGACGAGATGAAGCGCGGTGGAGGTAAGTACACGGTGACCTGACAGGTGACAGGTGGCAGGTCATCAGCGTGTAGTAGCGTGCTTTACCTGGAATTATAATGCTCTGTGCTGGATTGGTAATGTTAATAAGCTGTCGTATTGCCTGTGACGTGAAGGTTGGGCCGCTTTGTGTGACAATTGATCAAAGGTGCGGGTATGAGGTCTTTATGAGTGTTGAAGGTATGAGTGTTGTGAAGGAGGGAGAGATACAGACAGTCGGACAGAAAAGTTGAAAATAACATCGTGGTCTCTTTGTCTCTCGCTTGTGAGTAGCATTAGATATCACGACAAAAAAAAGTTTGAGTGAGAGATGCCAGGTGTAGTAATTACCGTGTCCACTCCTTGCGCATTAAACCTGCAGGCTGACCCAATTTTTGTCCCTCCCTGCAAACAACTAAATCAACAATGAAAAGCCATCAGCGCTATTGTTGCAGAGAGAGAGAGAGAGAGAGAGAGAGAGAGAGAGAGAGAGAGAGAGAGAGAGAGAGAGAGAGAGAGAGCACACACACACCGACGCCCCAAAATTAATCCTTAATTTCCTGACATTCCTCCCTCATTGAGTACTCGCGGGTTGTGTGTGTTTAGTTACTCAGTGGTCCTCCTCGTCATGCCGCCGCTACTCCCTCTCGTAATTGCGAACCCTCACATATTCCTAACCTCTCTTCTACATTTGCTTTATTCACTCGCTCTTCATTCTCCAGTGTGGCGTAAGGAGGAAAGTGCAGAAGAGCTCTCTCACTTCCGCTGACCCTCACATACTCCTAACCTCTCTTCTACATTTACTTTATTCACTAGCCCTCCATTCTCCTGTATGACGTGAGAGAGAGTGCAGAAGAACTCTCTCACTCTCTTCCTTTCTATTCAACTGTTATCTCTGCTTTTAATAATGAACATATGCAGAGTGGGGCAGTTCATTGATATAAATTACCTCGTTATGATCACCCATTTCCTCTTTACCTCCTGCTCCCATGTTCCTCCTCCTCCTCCTCCTCCTCCTCCTCCTCCTCCTCCTCCTCCTCCTCCTCCTCCTCCTCCTCCCTGGCTCGTTGATCACTTTATTAAACAAAGTACCGCCTTGATTGGTTAGCTAATACCGGATGCAGTTTCAATAATGCAGGTATGAGTTCTGAGTCGACTGGTTAGTGGCGCTGCCGAGCATTGTGTGTGTGTGTGTGTGTGTGTGTGTGGGGGGGGGGGGGTGTCGATTGGTCTGTATGTTAGTGTTTTATTTGATTTGATTTTTTATTTTTCCGTGTGCTTTTTTCGTTCTTTTATCTCTTTCTGTTTATATCTTTCAGCAGTTAATTTGTTACTTGCTCTCTCTCTCTCTCTCTCTCTCTCTCTCTCTCTCTCTCTCTCTCTCTCTCTCTCTCTCTCTCTCTCTCTCTCTCTCTCTCTCTCTCTCTCCTTTTTCTTATACCTTCATACTTTTTTATTCCAGTAAATATAATCTTTCTCTTCCGTCTTTCCTTCCTTCCTTCTCCCTTCCCTTCTTATCCTTCATCCTTCAGGCCTTCCTGCTATCTTTCCATCTCTACCCCCTTCCCCTCTCTTCCCCTCTATACCTTCTTTCTCTTCCTGTTCTTCTCTCTTACCTTATAGCTCTCCTCCTTCTTCCCTTCTTCGTCTATTCCCTGCCGGCTCTTGCACCCTCTATCCTTGGCTCTCTCTTCCCCTCTTCTAGGTTTTCAGACGAGGGGAGGAAAGGGAGGCGAGGGGAACACACCAGCTGGACCTTGGACTGTTTGGAAGAGCTGAGTTGGATTAATTAAAGTGAGGGGGAACTTTAAGGTCATCGCCTCCCCGTTCCTCTCCCCTTCACTCCTCTTTGTTTCCCTCTCTGTATCGTGTCTTATTCCTCCTTTTCCTCCTCTGCCTTTATATATATATATTTTTTTTCCTTCTCCTTGCTTTCTCTATCATTTTCAGCGTTTCCTTCCCTAATTTTTCGTATGTTTCTCTCTCTCTCTCTCTCTCTCTCTCTCTCTCTCTCTCTCTCTCTCTCTCTCTCTCTCTCTCTCTCTCTCTCTCTCGATAATAATGATGAAAGGACAATGTAAGGAAACGATGATTACGATGATGGTGGTAAAAAAAAAAAAAAAATTTAAACAACAGCAGCAGCAGCAGCAACAACAGTTAATGGCAGCATTGTTAACTCAGCAACACCACCACAACCATGCCCAACACAGCAACAACAACAACAACAACAACAACAACAACAACAATAGCTAATGGCAACACCGTTAACTCAGCAACCTCACAACCACCACCAACACAAACAACAAGTACAACGACAACGGTAACAGATAAACAACAACAAAAAATAAAATGATGATAATAATAATAATAATAATAATAATAATAATAATAATAATAATAATAATAATGCAGAAAAAAAGTATAGTAAGTTATTGTATTATCTGAAAACACTTGATTCGTACATACAGACATCATTAATAGCACCCATATTTTATAAAAGAAAGATACTTAACACTCTCATTTCATTATCCTAAGCACGAGAATAGCACACAAATGCACGCCACTTTTCCAGAAGACTAAGAGGTGGAGGCGAGGACGAGTGAGGTAAACTTATTGGACACAGGAGGTAGGAGCTTAAAAGTACAGGACCTGAGTAATAGAGCAAGTTCAGAGTGCCAGGAAGAAAGTGTCAGCAGAAAGGGCGTTTTAAATATGAGTTTCAAGGAGAAGTGGTTGAGGGTGAGGCTGTGAAAAGCATGTTATTGTACCGTTGAATGGTTCCCAGTTTGTGGTGAGATGAGGGAAGCGGCTTGTTTTGGAGTGCTGGGGCCCAAAGATGACAAGGTTGAGAGGAGGTGGAGTAGCTGAGGAGTGCCAGCTGTAGAGGATATCTAAGGGTTGTGGGTGGCAGTGTTTGAGGGATTAAGTAGGGAAAAGTTTGTTAGGGGTTTGTGTGTAGAAGATACCAGGAGAGAGTTGTGAGGTTTGGCCAGAAGTTTATTGGGATTCTGATGGGAAAGTAGAGCAAATTTTAAAGGGTGTAGCTTATTGCAAGTCTGCGAAAGACATGTCAAGAGGGTTTAATTGGAGTCTTTCGAGTGTTTTGAGGTTACTGAAGGATTAGAAAGAGAGGTTAATGGACTCAGAAGTGGGTAATTTTTAGCAGCTGGAGTGGACTGATGGAGTGGTGGGCAGGTTGAAACGGTGGATGGGTGAGGGGAGGCTGGTGGAGGTTGCAAGGTTGAGGCGGTAGATGGGTGAGAGGGAGGCTAAGAAGGGAGAGGCTGGTGGAGGTTTCAAGGTTGAGGCTGTGGGTGGGTGAGGGGAGGCAAAGGAGGGAGAGGCTTGGAGTTAGGGAAGCATTAATCTCTTGGGGGCAGAAAAGAGTTACAAAGAAAGACACTCGTTTCTCGGAGTCTTATTAAATAAATCACACAAAACGAGCAGCCCTCCTCCTCCTCCTCCTCCTCCTCCTCCTCCTCCTCCTCCTCCTCCTCCTCCTCCTCCTCCTCCTCCTCCTCCTCCTCGACTCTTCTAAAAAAATAGTTAAAATCGTCATCCCAGTTTTGTCCTTCGCTCTCCTCCGTTCTTCTGCTGTCTTCCTTTTTTTTTATTTATTATTTTTCTTTTGTTGTATTTATCATGGTTTATCTCTTTCCTTCCTTCCTTACCCGCTTTCTATCTCCCGTCTGTCCCCCCCCCTCTCTCTCTCTCTCTCTCTCTCTCTCTCTCTCTCTCTCTCTCTCTCTCTCTCTCTCTCTCTCTCTCTCTCTCTCTCTCTCTCTCCACCCCCCTTCTTATCTCTCGTTTTTCTTCCACTCTCTTTTTCTCTCTTCCTTTTCTTCCTGCTTACGTT
>NW_026973741.1:440000-444335 GCF_035594125.1 Scylla paramamosain
ACACACATATTCCTTTTTTTATTTATATGCGTATTTTTTTTTTTGCCCAGCTCTCTTTATCCTCGCTGCTCCCGTGACTTTTTTTTTTTAGAAACTTTTTATTGTAATCGTTTGCTTCCGTGTAATTTAAAACGCAGTTCCTTTCGCTTTTTTTCTCCCCTTTCTCTGTACATTTATTTCTCTTATTTTATTGACCACCATTCCCTTCCTCCTCTTCTTCCTCCCCTTTCTACTACTGTAACTCAGTGCCTCTGTCTATTTACTTTTCTCTCCCCTCTTCCTCTCTTTCTCTTACCCTCATTCTCTCTCTCATCTTCTCCCACCCTGCTTTCCATTCTTCTCCTCCCATATCCTTCCCCATACTCTTTCCTGTCTTCCCTTCCCTCATTCCCCCTGTGTTACTTTTAATTTAATTTTCTCACTCCCCATTTTCTTCTCTCTCTCTCTCTCTCTCTTTTCTGTATTCTATAGTTCATATCCCCCCCACACACACAGTCACCATTCTCTCTCTCTCTCTCTCTCTCTCTCTCTCTCTCTCTCTCTCTCTCTCTCTCTCTCTCTCTCTCTCTCTCTCTCTCTCTCTCTCTCTCTCGTTAACTAAGGTCGGACGAACATCGCAGTTTATTGAAATTCCAGTTGATCGCTGATGCTTTGCTTCAACTACCACTGTTAATAATTGTATGTGTGTGTGTGTGTGTGTGTGTGTGTGTGTGTGTGTGTGTGTGTGTGTGTGTGTGTGTGTGTGTTAGGAATAGTACGAAACGCCGTCAGGAAAGGAAGGGTTGAGAACAGGTGAGGTGAGGGCAGGTGAAAGGAGAAGTTTTCAATCACAGGTGAGGCGGAAGGAAGGAAGGGAAGGGAGGCAGGGAGGCAGGCAAGGAGGGAGGGAGGGAAGGGAGCGCCTGATATCCGGGATGCTGGGAGGTGCAGCTTCCGGCGGCAGGAAAATGAAGGGAAGATGTACGAAGGAAGGGAGGAAGGAAGGGGTGAGACTGAAAGGGAAGGTTCTGCTGGAAAGGGATTATGGGGAGGAAAGGATGATCGTGAGAGAGAGAGAGAGAGAGAGAGAGAGAGAGAGAGAGAGAGAGAGAGAGAGAGAGAGAGAGTCAGGTGAGAAGTTGAAAGGGAGGGAGATTCGGTGAGTCACTCTCTTTAGCATTCAGTCTGTTCTATTCAGTTGTGTGAAAGTTCCTCGTGTTATTTAGTTGAGAGCGTAGGTAACTCTCTCTCTCTCTCTCTCTCTCTCTCTCTCTCTCTCTCTCTCTCTCTCTCTCTCTCTCTCTCTCTCTCTCTCTCGAATAGGAATTTTTCAAGAAGTGAGAGTTTAAGGTGTAAGAAACGATGAATGGTGGTGGCGGTGGTGGTGGTGGTAGTGATTTGTAAATTAAAATGTACAGACTAGTTCTACCTCCAGGTGTGGTATTTAGTACTGAAAAGAGGAGGAGGAGGAGGAGGAGGAGGAGGAGGAGGAGGAGGAGGAGGAGGAGGAATTTAGACCATCACTACTATTCCTGACCTGCTGAGTGTTGCAATGATACAGGCGGTAGGAAATGCTTGGAGGAGGAGGAGGAGGAGGAGGAAAACGAGTGTACAAGGAGAGGGCAATACAGGTGAAAGGAAGAGGAAGAGAGTGTAAGGAGATAGAAAGACAGGTGAAAGGAAGATCATTAGTGTGTGAGGAGATAGGAAGACGAATGAAAGAAAGGAGAAAGAGAGAGAGGAGAGGAAGAATGTGTAAAGAGATAGAATGACAAGTGGAGGGAAGGAGGGAGAGGAGCAATGTGTGAGGATATGGAGAGAGAGAGAGAGAGAGAGAGAGAGAGAGAGAGAGAGAGAGAGAGGAGGCATTTGGTTTGTTCATCTTTGTGTACTGTAAGTCTTTGTTTATCACTGTGTAATCTTCATCACTGTCATCATTTTTCTCTCTTTGTCTTTTGTTGTTGTCTTTATTCTTTTGTTCTTAATTGTCATGTCATTGTATTTTTTTTTTCTCTGGAAGTGTTTATTTTGCTGAAGAAATTGTTTGTCTCTCTCTCTCTCTCTCTCTCTCTCTCTCTCTCTCTCTCTCTCTCTCTCTCTCTCTCTCTCTCTCTCTCTCTCTCTCTCTCTCTGCTATGGATATATTCATTTATGCTTTCGTTAACAGAGTTTGTGTTCATTTAACGTCACTTGTTTTATTGTTTAAAGCGGAACCGTGGGAATAACTAAGAGAGAGAGAGAGAGAGAGAGAGAGAGAGAGAGAGAGAGAGAGAGAGAGAGAGAGAGAGAGAGAGAGAGAGAGGTGGCGCCAGGGCACAAGGGATATAGGCAGTGTTTGGTGTGGGCGGCACGACCTTCCAGACCAGCCTACGAGTACTGAGGTGAAAGTGAGGGCGTGGACTGAGGGGCTGAAGTGGGCGTGGGCTTTGGTGTCTGGACGTGAGGTGGTGATGGTGGTGGATGTGGTGGTGATGGTGATGGTGGTGGTGGTGGTGGTGGTGGTGGTGGTGGGATACAAAGGAATACAAAGGAAAGCCAAACAGCAACAGACCTTTTGGTCCTTGCAAGGCTGTTTGGTAACTACTTCTAACTAGCTACAGTGAAGAGAGACAGGACAGCATAGCAGAAGGCTCCTCCCCACCCACCACTCCCTCCAGCTTGCGCTGGCATGGAAATAGTTGGGAAAAGTACCATGCAGTATGGAAAAACTGACATGGAAATTTTCATAGGAAAGGATGAAAGGAAGTTCTACTACGGTGAACTCTATACGCCTATCTGAAAGTTAATACAAATTATATTAAAAATGGTGTCTGTTGAATAAGAGTTTAATAGTGAATTTAGTAATTATTCGGACAAGAAGAGAGCTTGTTGGGGATTTGCTTTTAAATATTTGTCTATTTTATTTTTGAATGATTCAATAGTATTGCTGTTCACAATTTCGGCAGGAAGTTTATTCCATATATTTACTATACGGTTAAAGAAGAAATGTTTGGCCTCGTGGGATTTAAAACGTTTGGGTATAATCTTGAATCCATTATTTCTTGTTAGGTTAGAATGATCAATGGTAAAATAATTATGTGCATCAATGTTACTATATCCTTTGAAAATTTTGAACACTTCAGTTAGGTCTCCTCTTATCCTGCGCTTTGTTAAACTAAATAGGTTTAGTTCTTCCAGTCGTTCCTCATACGGCTTATTGCGCAATCTTTGAATCATCTTTGTGACTGCGCTGTATCTTTTCTAGTTTTTCAATGTCTTTTTTGTAGTATGGTGACCAGAACTGTACACACTATTCTAGATGAGGGTGGAGGAGGAGGAGGAGGAGGAGGAGGAGGTGATGGGAGTGACCTCGTGAACTGGGAGGAGTTAAGACGAGAGGAGGGAGGAGGGAGGGAGGGTGGAGGAAGAGAGGATAAGGAAATGTTTGCTTTGCTCCTCCTCCTCCTCCTCCTCCTCCTCCTCCTCCTCCTCCTCCTCCTCCTCCTCCTCCTCCTCCTCTTCCTCCTCCTCCTCCTCCTCCTCCTCCTCCTCCTCCTCCTTCTCCTCCTCCTCCTCTCCCTTCTCCCTGGTGCAGCTGCATGGCACTGTGACGCTGATATGAGCACGGCGGTGGTGACCTGGCATCTGTGCAGCCCCACGTGGCCTCATTAAGCAGGGTGTCACCTCAGCGCGGCTCATTCATCGCCTCCCGCTTCTCCCCCTGTGCCGCGGCGTGACATTTGAGGCTCAGCGACACTATGTACACTGCCAAATGTCGACTTCTTGTGTGGAACGTCGACTCTATTCAGGATCATTTTGCCCTCTGACTGTGACTGTTTTCAAAGGCCACAGGGATGGTTAGCGGAGTTCCCACCAGTGTTTTTCCTGTTAATAATGTAGAAATATTGTTAATTTTCCACTAGAATGAACGAAACAATCTTAAAAAAATCAGTGTCACTTCAACTAGAGCCTTTTTGAAACCAGTGGAGGTGCGGCGCAGAGGCGTTGCAGAATACGAGTCTTCGTAATGGGAGGAAAACAAAGGAAGAATAAACTGCAACTGACCTATTGTCCCTTGTGAGACTTTTTGTAATGAATTGCGCTCTCTTATTTACAGTGAGAGACGCAGGAGAGTAAAGGCGAAGGTTACAGCAGGGAGGGGGAAAAAAGGGGAGAAGGTGAATGATGATGTATTGATGAGGTGAAAAAGAAGGAGTGTGGTGGTGGTGGTCATGGTGGTGGTGGTGGTGGTGGTGGTGGTATCTCCCGTGTGACATCTGGCTGGAGAAAGGAATACAAAAAAAAAAAAATCTCTGAGCTGGCGGTGGTGGTGGTGCTGTGATAGTGGTGGTGATTTTTTCTTCATACGCATTCTCT
>NW_026973742.1:7500-32500 GCF_035594125.1 Scylla paramamosain
CCTCCTTCTCGTCCTCTTCTTTTTATTTATCTACACTTCTGTCATTTCCTCTCCTTCATTTTTGTTGGTTCTCCTTCTTCTTCTACCTCCAGAAACTGACATGTCATATAACAAACGAAGATGAATGAGTGAATGAATGAATGAATAAATAAATAAATAAATAAATAAACATAATTATTCAATGCACAGATAAGTAAAACCAATAAATAATTCCAGTCACGTGATTTGGCAGATTACAATTAAAACAACAACAACAAAAAAAAATAAATAAAAAATAATAAATGAATATAAAAACTGACAAAATGTGGCAGTAACCTCTCTCTCTCTCTCTCTCTCTCTCTCTCTCTCTCTCTCTCTCTCTCTCTCTCTCTCTCTCTCTCTGAGTTAACGCGCCATGATGAGAATGAATAAAGTATGTGTGTGAATAATACATAAGCTTGCTATGCAGTACAGCGCTGAATAATTATGAATAACTAATACCTATACATACATACATACATACATACATACATATACACATACATACATACATACATACATACATACATATACACTGGAGCACTGACTCTCATAGATCATACATACATCATTCATTGGTCTAAACATGCATATACACACATACATCAGTAGTAGTAGTAGTAGTAGTAGTAGGGAGAAATCTGGCACCATAACTACTACTACTACTAGTAGAGAGATAAGAGATAGAGAGATAAGGCAGGATGAGGGAGGTGAGGTGAGGCTCCAGAAGGGAGGAGGAAAGAGGAAGGGGGAGATAGGCGTGAGTATGTTGGAATGTCAGGTCATGCTGAAATGAGAGAGGTAAGGTCGAGGCGAGTTGATGAGGGAGGGGAGAGGATGGTAGGGAACGAGATGAGGGGTTTAGGTGAAGTAAATGTAGATGAATTGTATAAATATTTCGTAGATAAAGTTCATACAGGTCAATTAGCAAATATCCCGTATAAAACAATAAGATCACAAAAAAATGACCCTAAATGGATGACTGCTAGGTTAAAGCATTATATAGGGCGTAAGAGAAGTATATATAAGAGATTAAGGGCAGGTGAGGAAGTTTTCAGGACACAGTATAATGAATTAGTTAGAACAGTCAGGAAGTTAACGAGGAAAGCTAAGGAAAATTATGAATTAAAGGTAGCCAGCCAGGCGAAGACGGACCCCAAGGGATTTTATCAGGTATACAGGACGAAAAATAAGGATACTGTAGGTCCATTAAAGGCAGCAGATGGGGAGCTGGTTAGTTCTGGGGAGGAGATTAGTAAACTTCTGAATGATTATTTTTTAACTGTCTTCACTCAGGAAAACATGCAGGATATGCCAGATAGTGAACAGGTGTTTAGAGCAGATGAGTATGAGAAGCTGACGGATATTTCCATAACTAGGGAGATAGTGGAGCAGGAGATAGATAGGCTAAAAAAGTTCAAGTCACCAGGACCTGATGAAATATATCCCAGAGTACTGAAGGAATGTAAAAAGATTATTAGTGAGCCGTTAGTTTCTGTCTTTAGGAAATCACTGGAGTCGGGTGAGGTACCAGAAATGTGGAGGCAGGCTAATGTAGTACCCATCTTTAAGAAAGGGGATAAAACTTTAGCGTCTAATTATAGACCGGTCAGCTTAACTTCAGTTGTAGGTAAAATGTTAGAGTCAATAATAGCCAGGAACATTAGGGAACATTTAGACAAACATAACTTGATAAATCAGTCACAGCATGGCTTCACGAAGGGGAAGTCTTGCCTGACAAACTTGTTAAGTTTTTACAGTAAGGTGTACGAGGCAGTAGATAATGGAGATAGTTATGATATCTTATATCTGGACTTTAGTAAAGCATTCGACAAGGTGCCCCATCAAAGGCTCCTGAGAAAGGTTAGGGCGCACGGGATAGATGGGAAGGTGTTAGGTTGGATAGGGTCATGGCTTGGTAACAGGCGACAGAGAGTGCTAATAAACGGCTCGAAATCCGAGTGGGGTCATGTCATTAGTGGGGTGCCACAGGGATCAGTATTAGGGCCATTATTATTTCTAATATATATCAATGACTTGGATAGTGGAATTAATAGCGATGTTAGTAAATTTGCGGATGACACAAAGATAGGTAGATTAATTAGGTCAGAAGCGGATGCCATCGCCTTGCAGACAGACTTAGATAGAATGAATGAATGGACGGATAGATGGCAAATGCAATTTAATATCAATAAATGCAAAGTGCTTAGCGTAGGTAGAGGAAACCCACACAATAGGTACACATTAAACACCCAAACTCTGGTAGGTACAGGGTGCGAGAAAGATTTAGGAGTTATAGTTAGC
The DNA here is from genome assembly GCF_035594125.1 of Scylla paramamosain. Taxonomy (NCBI): domain Eukaryota; kingdom Metazoa; phylum Arthropoda; class Malacostraca; order Decapoda; family Portunidae; genus Scylla; species Scylla paramamosain. The sequence continues at coordinate 9,823 of NW_026973742.1, forward strand.
TCTGAACTCCGTCTAGGGAAACAATGCATAGAAGCCAGAAACAAGGCAAATAGGGTACTAGGATTCATTTTTAGGAGTGTTAAAAGTAGAAGGCCGGAGGTAATATTAAAGTTATACTTGGCGCTGGTCAGACCTCATCTAGACTACGCTGTGCAGTTCTGGTCCCCACATTACAGGAAAGATATAGGTCTATTAGAATCAGTACAGAGGAGAATGACTAAAAGGATACAGGGGATGAGGAGTATTCCTTACGAAGCGAGGCTGAAGCGGTTAAATTTACATTCTCTAGAGAGACGTAGGTTAAGAGGGGACCTGATAGAGGTCTTTAAGTGGTATAAGGGTTATAACAAGGGAGATGTAAGCAAAATTCTTAGGATCAGCAACCAGGGTAGAACAAGAAATAACGGGTTCAAGCTTGAAAAATTTAGGTTTAGGAAGGAGATAGGAAAAAATTGGTTCTCGAATAGAGTGGTAGATGAGTGGAACGGACTCAGTAATCATGTAGTTAGTGCTAGGACACTAGAGAGCTTTAAGAGAAGATTAGACAAGTTTATGGATGGGGATGATAGGTGGAAATAGGTAGGAGTGTTTCATTCAGGGACTGCCACGTGTAAGCCTGGTCGCTTCTTGCAGCTTCCCTTATTTCTTATGTTCTTATGTTCTACTACTACTACTACTATGAGTGTATGTATGTACGAGTATGTATGTATATAGGTATGGCTTGCTCGCTTGCTAACTACGTATGATGAATCGCGTTCCACAACTCATCATAAACATACACACACTTAATGAGCTGCATAGTAAATTAAACTGTTTTTTTTTCTATTTTTCTTTTTTTTTTTTTTGTGACTGTTTTTGAAGACTTCGCAATTTCTCATTTACAATAAGTTTAGTGCTTGAAATGGTCTTTCTTCCCCTTCGCTAAAGTTCATTGCAGTCAAGTTTTTTGAGACCCACAACAGCAGGTGGTGGTGATTATGGCACTGTGAAGAAGAGTCGTGGTGGTGATAATAATGCTAATTGTAGTGATGGTGACAAGGTAGTGATGATAGTGGTGGTGGTGGTGAGGGTGAGGCGTGGCGGTTGTAGTGATGGTGATGATGGTAACGGTGGTGGTGCCAGTAGTGGTGATGACTGGTGAGGTTAACAAACACAAATAGCTGCACCAAGCCACACACACTCTGGTTCAGTTGGGTGGGAGTCATGTAGGCACAGGCGTGGAAACACAACGTTGCCTCACTGAAAAGGTAATGAATGGCGAGCATGTTCGTGTCTCAGGGGAGTGGTGTTAACTGCATGTGTGTGTGTGTGTGTGTGTGTGTGTGTGTGTTCCGGAGCGGCGCTGTGATTCTGAACCAGTGGCTTTGTTTTGTGCTTCATTTGATTACTGAAAATTGTTCTCCTCGATTAACGATGACAGGACTCAGTTTTTAGTTAATATTGTTGTTGTTGTTGTTGTTGCTGTTGGTGTGTGTGTGTGTGTGTGTGTGTGTGTGTGTGTGTGTGTGTGTACCTTTGTTTCTTTCGTCTCCATCTGGACCTCTCCCTCCACTTTTCTTCCATGAATCAAATGATCTAGTAATATATTTATTTGATAATTTCCCTGCTATATATTTTTTTTTACATTGTCCTGAAAAATAACGACTAGTCCCTCTACTTTTCTTTCCTCTTTTATTTTTTCCTCGTCCCTAATCCTCTTCAGTGCTGCTCTCTCTCTCTCTCTCTCTCTCTCTCTCTCTCTCTCTCTCTCTCTCTCTCTCTCTCTCTCTCTCTCTCTCTCTCTCTCTCTCTCTCTCTCCCATTAACACTCCTCAGGATAAAAAGGGACGATAATGAGTGAGAAAAATGAGAAAATTTTTTAATGCTGAAGTGCTTCTGTGTTAAGATTTTGTGGGCTTGTTTTCGTTTTTTTTTTCTTTCCTTTTTTCCTAATACAGAATCCATCTCCCCTTAAGCAGCGTGAAACAACACAACTTAAAAACCTTCAGTGTGTTGTAAGAGAGGAAGAGTGAGGGAAAAAGATAGAGTACTCAGAGAAAACTGCATGAGGAAAAGGATAAAGAGGTTCATTAGCGATTTTATAAACTCTCTTCCGTCGACTTTTATTCTTTTTCAGTTTAATCTTTACTTGTGGAAATGAGATGGCAAAGGGTGAATTAATGGTGGTGGAGGTAGTGTGTGTGTGTGTGTGTGTGTGTGTGTGTGTGTGTGTGTGTGTGTGTGTGTGTGTGTGTGTGTGTGTGTGTGTGTGTGTGTGTGTGTGTGTGTGTAAGCGTGAAAAAAAAACAAGTGAAAGAATGGGAATACGAAAACAAAGACTAAGTAAAAGAAAAATGTCAAGTTTGTTTTCTCTGGAATACGTGGCAGAAAACGGAAGGATCTCACTTTTCCCGATTATTCTACATTTCCTTTATTTTCTTTTTCCTGGCTGTGAATTTTCGTAAGTTTCTCTCTTATGCACAAGTTTTTATCCTTTGTGTTTTAAACGAAATGCCAAAGTTACAGTGTTTTGTATATCACTGCTTATACCACCGCTACCCCACGCTATTGTGTTCTTACTTTCCTTTTTTTTTTTTTTTTTTACTTTCCCACAATCATTTTTTTTTTTTATCATACCTGTTTCTACTTGTTTTCTTTTTTATTTCCTTATTACTGTTTTTTTTCTTTTCCTTCGTACTGTTTTTTTTTTACGTTAGTTTTATTTTCGCCTTTCTTAATTATTTACCTATTTGTCGTTTTACTGGTTTGCTGTTTATCTGCCTGTCTGTTTATATATCGTCTCTCTCTCTCTCTCTCTCTCTCTCTCTCTCTCTCTCTCTCTCTCTCTCTCTCTCTCTCTCTCTCTCTCTTCTCTCTCTCTCTCTCGCAGGTAAAGTGACCAGAGTGTTGCCCTACATTACCTGCTCTTGCAACACCTGCCTTCACTTTCTGTGGTGGTGAGGAATGCGCATCACCATTAGCAGATGTGTCGTCACAGCACTGTCAACAGATAAGGGCCGGTGGTGACTGTGCCGAGAATAATTGTTGAGGAAAAAGTGACGGTGTACTGAATTGTCCTCTTGCTGTCTCGTTTTTGTTTGTTTGTTTGTTTGTTTGTTTGTTTGTTTATTTGTCTGTTTATCTATTTATTTATTTGTTTGTTTATTTTAATTTTCTGTTGAAATGTAATGTAGATATTGCGTAATAACATTCACCTTCATCCACACTTTCTTCATCCCACTGAATTGCGACAGAGAAAGATCAAAGTGTCCCTCGCAGAAGTAAATGAAAACACCACGCCGTGCATTGCAGTCGCCGCCTGTGCGCGCGTCACACACTAAAAATTCTAATGCCACAATTACTCTAATGGAAACATTGCGATGAAAGTGCGACAGATATAACGCTTGACTGAACTGTGAGCAGGAGAAATATCAGTTAAGTAGAATTACTGTTTTGTTTTGTTGCATGATGTGAGATTATTTTGTGAAGTTTTTGTGAAGTTTAGTTCTACTTTTCGTTATTTTTATTGTTGCAGAATAAGTGCACGAGAGACAGAGAGAGAGAGAGAGAGAGAGAGAGAGAGAGAGAGAGAGAGAGAGAGAGAGAGAGAGAGAGAGAGAGAGAGAGAGAGAGAGAGAGAGAGAGAGAGAGAGAGAGAGAGAGAGAGAGAGAGAGAGAGAGAGAGAGAGAGAGAGAGAGAGAGAGAGAGAGAGAGAGAGAGAGAGAGAGAGAGAGAGAGAGAGAGAGAGAGAGAGAGAGAGAGAGAGAGAGAGAGACGGAAAGGAAAACTAATTTACTCACAAAACGAACAAACCCAGACTCCCTCTCCTCCCTCATCAGAGACACAGGAATCAAGTGATGACGAAGACAAACTGAAGAATGGTGATGAGTCAGCGGCCAGCACTGCCAACACCACACTCGCCTGTCAGGTTCGTGATACAAGCAGGACTTCAACAGCAAGAGTGTGGCTAAACCTTCTACCTTTATACAACAGACTCATTGGGTCGTTTTCTGGGGAGTGTTGAGGCCTGTGGTGGAAGCCTCGGAGATCCCAACCATCAGTATTCGCATGGGCAGGTGGTGCTTACTTTGATTTCTTCTTATTATAATTTGATAGACAAAATGAAAAGTGACGCTCTTGAGAAAACTGAGATGCATGGCGTGTTGTGAGGTGGAGGCTGGCGACGCCCCACACGCCAAGCCGCTGAAGGTGAAGGTTTCGGTACAGAAGCGTGGCTGGTGGTGGCGCTGCGTGCCGCGGAGCCTCCTTTAAGCAGGTGGCGGTCTTCCCCTTCCACGGGGAGGAGTACTACATGACAACCCCCAAGACCTACACCTCAATGCCGGCAGCCATGGACATGGGCCGCCTGCTGAAGGCGCGCCACAGGTCAGGGGACGCCCTGGTCAAGATCGTTCTGACGCACAGCCGAGGGAAGGTCGTCACCTTCAGGCCGGTGGCGGACTTCATGCGGCGGCTGGGCAAGGGAGAGACCGAAGACTTTGTTTTAGGCCTGACCATTGACGATGGGAACACAAAGGCGCCTGAACAGCAACACAAACAAGACGACGCCTGTGAAACCAATGAACCGGAAAGGAATGGTGGAGGAGAACACTCCCTGGGTTGGAAAAATGTGTCCGAAGTGTCCGCTATGCACACTGCCGTTCTGGGACCTCCTGCAGGCCTGGGAGCCTCTGCCAGTGAAGCCACCGACCGAGATGGACACCTACGTGGACATCCTGTCGGCGGAATGCACGGTGCTTAAGACAGAAGCCAGGGTGCTAGTGAAGGAGAAACAGAGCTCCGTCTCAGAGCTGGCTGCCCTGAAGGCTGAAATGGCACGGATGGAGCAGGAGATGGACCGTCTTGAGGCCTCGTGGGCCAGTGACCTCATGGAAGAAGGTGAAGGAGAGCCCGAGTCTCGAGCTGGGAAGAATGGAAGAGGAAGATTGCGGCTCCAGGAATGAAGAGGAATGGAGGGAACTGCTTGGTGATTACAGTGCAGAAGAGAAGTCCTACGAAGATTGCTTCACTCTGGATGAAGGGCACGAACACTGGAACATAGAGGATTGTAAGGAGGAAGGCAGTGACGGGGAGAAGGAGGCGGAGGCGGAAAGTGATGAGCACACCCAGGAATGGAAAAGGCATGAGTCTAACCCCAGCATGCACCGCGCCCTCTCGCTGCTGCGGCGCCACAACGCCCCCCACTGAGGCGCCAATGGAAAACATAATATAAGGAAGAAAATTGAAAAAAAAAAAAAATACAAATAAGAAAACAAAAAAAAAGATATAGTCTTAAGTTTACGTAGTTAAGTAGTACTAGAAAGTGAATCAGAAGAAACATGAAATATAAAATAAGAAAATTGAACAAAATATGAAAAAAATTAAGAAAATACAAAAAAAAAGTTCTAGTTGTAAGTTTACGTAGAGTAGAAAGTAAAGCAGGAGAAATATGAAAAATAGAAAATAAAAAAAGAAAAAAATAGAAAATACAAAAAAAAGTTTTAGTTGTAAGCTTACGTAGAATAGAGGAAATATGAAATATAAATAAGAACATTAGAAAATACAAACAACAAAATTTAAAAAAGTTCTAGTTGTAAGTTTATGTAGAGTAGAAAGTAGAGAAGAAATTAAGAAGAAACTTAAATGGATAAAAGAATACTCATAAGGAAATGATAAAAACGTTCTAGCTGTAAGTTTAGAGTAGAAAATAAAATAGAAGGAATATAAATTATAAAAAGGAGAGAGAAAAACAAATAAAAATACAAACGAAAAAATTATTTGTCTGCAGTGGAAAGTAAAATAGAAAAATAAAAAAATAAATATATAAATAAAAAGATCTATTAGTAAGTTTAGGGTAGAAAGTAAAACAAGAAAACAGAAAAAAGAAAAATATATAAATCAGGAAAATAAATGAAAATTCAAACAAAAAAACAAATGTTTACACATTTATGTTGTTAGTATAAATTTTACTTGTACGTTTAGAGTATAGATAATGGAAAAAAAATATATATAAAAAGATATATAGATAAAAATCAAAACAAAGAAGGTGCTAGGAAACGTCTCAATGTTTTAATTGTATGTTGTATAAGTAAGGTAACAGTATACATAAAAAAAAAAACTCCTTTGTAATGCTCTATGGTAGTTGTAAGTTTAGAGTTTAAGTTCAACACACAACTGGCAGCAAAGGTGGTAGTGGTGGTGGTGGTGGTGGTGGTGGTGGTGGTGGTGTTCCTCTGGACAGGGGTGTTGCTGGATCAGGGAGAGCAGGAATGGTCACCCTCCCTCAGCTGTGTTGTCTTGCTCATAACAACACAACACTAACAAAACGTATATTGGTAACAATTTTCGTCACATTAACATTGTTTCACCATAACGTAATATACCCGTAAATTTATTGCAGCTGAGCAATTGGCCTCTGGTAGACTTTTTTCTTATTTGTATAGTGGTGGTTATCTTACTACTACTACTACTACTACTACTACTATTGGCAATGATAATAAGGATAATAGGAAGAGCTTACGGCCTTCCAGGCAGCAAGGCAGATCCCCTCACAGTGACGCAGCACACGGCGCGTGGTCTGCTCGCACCAAAACAGAATAAAGCTGGTAATGTTCCAGAAATATTTCAGCCATCACCTGAGCCGCGGTTTGTTTGCATGTTGAGGTGCAGTAAGTAATGCAGGCTTGATTCAGAATGGTGCCAGCACAACCGCCACTCCACGGAGTTTCGCGAGGGAAAATGTTTTGATGAGGCGACTCCAAGACGAACACAGTGCCTCAGCCTCCAGGATGATGAAGCGTGAGTTGTTGTGCGACCAGTGTTTGTGTGTTACGAGGTGTGCCGTGTGGGAATACAGTGTTGCTCAGCACTGCGTGTGTCAAGGCAGCACTGCATTGGTGGAGTTGTTCATGAAGGAGCAGTAATGACCGCCAGTCACACCAAATGTGGCTTCTTAAAGAGATAGTCAGAGGGAATATCATGACTGCAATTATTTTGTTAGAGTAAATATATCATATTGGAAAAACTGCTGCATGGACTCTTGTACAACGCCAGTGTGGACCCGCGATGCTGAGTGTGGACATGGCCTCACTGAGGCGTGGAGTCTTGTACTACACCAGTGCAGAGCCACGATACTGAGTGTGGACGCGACTTCACTGAGGCGTGGAGTCTTGCACAACACCAGTGTGGAGACGCGATACTGAGTGGATGCGGCTTCACTGAGGCGTGGAGTCTTGCACAACACCAGTGTGGAGCCGCTATACTGAGTGGATGCGGCTTCACTGAGGCGTGGAGTCTTGCACAACACCAGTGTGGAGCCGCTATACTGAATGGATGCGGCTTCACTGAGGTGTGGAGTCTTGCACAACACCAGTGTGGAGCCGCTATACTGAGTGGATGCGGCTTCACTGAGGTGTGGAGTCTTGCACAACACCAGTGTGGAGACGCGATACTGAGTGGACGCGGCTTCACTGAGGCGTGAAGTCTTGCACAACACCAGTGTGGAGCCGCGATACTGAGTGGACGCGGTTTCATGGAGGCGTGGAGTCTTGCACAACACCAGTGTGGAGCCGCGATACTGAGTGGACGCGGTTTCATGGAGGCGTGGAGTCTTGCACAACACCAGTGTGGAGCCGCGATACTGAGTGGACGCGGTTTCATGGAGGCGTGGAGTCTTGCACAACACCAGTGTGGAGCCGCGATACTGAGTGGACGCGGTTTCATGGAGGCGTGGAGTCTTGCACAACACCAGTGTGGAGCCGCGATACTGAGTGGACGCGGTTTCATGGAGGCGTGGAGTCTTGCACAACACCAGTGTGGAGCCGCGATACTGAGTGGACGCGGTTTCATGGAGGCGTGGAGTCTTGCACAACACCAGTGTGGAGCCGCGATACTGAGTGGACGCGGTTTCATGGAGGCGTGGAGTCTTGCACAACACCAGTGTGGAGCCGCGATACTGAGTGGACGCGGTTTCATGGAGGCGTGGAGTCTTGCACAACACCAGTGTGGAGCCGCGATACTGAGTGGACGCGGTTTCATGGAGGCGTGGAGTCTTGCACAACACCAGTGTGGAGCCGCGATACTGAGTGGACGCGGTTTCATGGAGGCGTGGAGTCTTGCACAACACCAGTGTGGAGCCGCGATACTGAGTGGACGCGGTTTCATGGAGGCGTGGAGTCTTGCACAACACCAGTGTGGAGCCGCGATACTGAGTGGACGCGGTTTCATGGAGGCGTGGAGTCTTGCACAACACCAGTGTGGAGCCGCGATACTGAGTGGACGCGGTTTCATGGAGGCGTGGAGTCTTGCACAACACCAGTGTGGAGCCGCGATACTGAGTGGACGCGGTTTCATGGAGGCGTGGAGTCTTGCACAACACCAGTGTGGAGCCGCGATACTGAGTGGACGCGGTTTCATGGAGGCCGTGGAGTCTTGCACAACACCAGTGTGGAGCCGCGATACTGAGTGGACGCGGTTTCATGGAGGCGTGGAGTCTTGCACAACACCAGTGTGGAGCCGCGATACTGAGTGGACGCGGCTTCATGGAAGCGTGGATCGTGTGGCGCGTTGTGCTCTCCTAGAACACTCATTCAGGGCGAGGTGACCTGCAGCTCTATTCTCTCTCTCTCTCTCTCTCTCTCTCTCTCTCTCTCTCTCTCTCCCTCTCTCTCCACAGCCTCGCGTCATCCGGCACTCGCTCATCCATGTCCAACACTGGTTCTGAATTTTACAGCTGATTTTTTTCCCTTTTTATGTTCGCATTTTGCTTTTCGCCATCGTTATTTCCACCCTCCTGTTGTTTTGGTGATGGCGGTGATGCCGATGGTGATGACGGTGTAGTACACGGACTTTTTACGTACAAACACGAGGTACTCAAATACTGGTGGTGAAATACTGACTAAATTGCAATACATTGTATTGGAACTCAGTACTAGGGATGTAGTAGTTTATAGTTCAAGTATTTTCTCGAAGGGAAATATTGCGAAAAAATTTAGCCATCTTGCAAGTTGGTGACTGAATAGTTTTTCGATTTTTGGTAACGCCGGATTCTCTTTCCTGTCACACACCAATGCATAAATTAGTTGTGTTCGAAGGGAATTTTTGTCAGACATTTCGCTTCCTTCACCTCGGCAATGGAGGCGCTTGTTGGTCCCAAGGGAACAGCGAGCTTCATGCCGAGGTCTTCAGTATTGCAGCAGTGACCCTTGAAGTGTCTCTCTGACACACATAATCTCTGCAAGATAGACTTATGTACTGCAGTGAGCTTCCTAACTCTTGACCCTGCAGTGGAATGTCGGCTTCTGAATGAAGACACGACAGGTAGATGTATCAGCCTTGCCTCCCATCCCCAGCAGGAGGAAAAGGCGCCGCGCGGACACAAAGTAATCTGGTCAAACAGTGGATGAGAGGAATGTCGCCCCTGCGTGTGGTGTATGCCAGGGTCGCCGGTGTGCCGCGGTGTTACCTAGAGGTGATTCATGCACGAGTCAGGATTATTGCTCGCAGGAGATGTGGCGTCCTTATTTCGCAGCGAAGAACGTGCGCTTACCAAACACGGGAGAAGCATCCTTGTTTTATGTGAGAGAGAGAGAGAGAGAGAGAGAGAGAGAGAGAGAGAGAGAGAGAGAGAGAGAGAGAGAGAGAGAGAGAGAGAGAGAAGGCGGGAGGATGGGAAGGGAAGAGAGGGATGGAATGACGAACGAGGAACTAGGGGAGGAGAAGAGAGAGGAAGGGTTCAAGGGCAGACAGTCAGACCCCAGCTTGCCTCTCTTTGGCACAAAATCCTGAGCAGCTTGACGCCAGATCTGTTTGAAGTGAAGTAAGCAGCGACGCTCCCTCAGAGTTAGCGGTGGGCGGTCCAGCTTAGCGAGTGTGTGGACTGGCACGGCGCGAGGCTGTCTGAGAGTGTGTTAAGCACGGTTTACACGCTACGATAAATTGTAGCGATTTATTGTAATGAAAAGGTTGTTACAATTTGTAGTTACGTGTAAAGCATGGTTTACACGCTACGATAAATTGTAGCGATTTATTGAGCACTGAGATAGTAACGATTTATTGGATGATTGAAAGAGCGTTTACATGCAACGATTTTTAATCCAATATTTTTAGTCTTTACTTGACCGTCATGGAAGAAACATTATGGTGGTCTGCATTTGGGATGTGTTTAGTGGGAGAAAGATCAAGAAAAAAAACGAAAATCAAAAAGGAAATGGAGCCGTGATTGGTTAATGAAAAAAACAAGTGTTTTCTCATATAACTCTGTTGGATACATTGAGAGATGAGCCGAATGACTGGCGAAATTATTTGAGAATGGGAGAAGACACTTATATGGAATTGTTAAATTTAGTTTCTCCATTAATAAGGAAACAAGACACAGTTATGAGAAAATCAATATCTCCACATGAAAAATTAAAAGCTACCCTAAGATTCCTTGCAACCGGAAGAAGCTTAAAAGACATGGAATACTCAACAGCCATATCAAAACCCTCTCTCTCAATAATAATCCCAGAACGTGCGAGGCTATTTACCAAGTGCTCAAAAATTTCATACAGGTAAAGTAATAAACAGTTATAATGCATTTATTTTTCAGAAACATAATATTTTATTAGCTACACGTTCAAACTTGTCGTTACGATGCATATAGATTTGAGCCTGCTGGCACCAACCACTCAATCCAATTCCAACTCCAATAAATCGCTACGATCTCCTGTTTACACGTAACGACAAATTGTAACAACCTTTTCATTACAATAAATCGCTACAATTTATCGTAGCGTGTAAACCGTGCTTTATACTCGTTTTATCATAATAATTATCATTAGTCGAAATAGTAATGATAATACAAGTAATAACAATGCTGATAAGAACAATAGCAATAATAATAATAATAATAATAATAATAATAATAATAATAATAATAATAATAATAATAATAATAGTAATAATAATAATAATAATAATAATAATAATAATAATAATAATAATAATAATAATAATAACAGCAACAACAACAACAACAACAACAACAACAACAACAACAACAACAACAACAACAACAACAACAACAACAACGACAACAACAACAGCAACAAAAACAACAACGATAACAGAAGAGGAAAAAAAAGTAAAGGCAAGATAACAAAAAAAAAAAAGAAAAAACACAAAAAAAGGAGAAACAGAGCTAAGCTGCAACACCGAAGGGGAAAGGAGGGAAGACGGAAGAAGAGGAGGAGGAGGAAGAGGAGGAGGAGGAAGAGGAAGAGGAAGAGGAGGAGGAAGAGGAGGAAGAGGAGCATAAAAGAGCATTACATCTCATTCGTTCTCATTACAGACCCTCCTGGAAGAGAGAGAGAGAGAGAGAGAGAGAGAGAGAGAGAGAGAGAGAGAGAGAGAGAGAGAGAGAGAGAGAGCAAACGGCAATTAGTATAGGGTGTAAAAAAAGTTACATCAATGGTGGAATGAAGATTTAGAAGACAGGGAATGATGAGAGGAAGAAGAGGGAGTGACGATAAAAGAAAGATGGAGAGAGAAATGTGAGAAGTGACAGATGAGATGTGGAAGGAAGAAAAAAAAAGAAATTAGGAAGAAAGAAGGGAAGAGAGGGAGGGAGGCAGGAAGGAAGGGAAGAAGGCGAGGAGGAGGAGGAAAATGACTGTTTACCTCTCATTAGGAAACGAAGAGGAGGAGGTAGAGGAGGAGGAGGAGGAGGAGGAGGAGGAGGAGGAGGAGAAAAGGAGGAGGAGGAGACAAATGTTACAGTTATGATGGTATCCCATTCTTCCTCCTCCTCCTCCTCCTCCTCCTCCTCCTCCTCCTTCTCCTCGTCCTCCTCCACCTTTAAATTATTTACCTAAACTTCAAAATTATTACCGTCATTTTTTAGTAATTACCACAATAACAAGTAATGGTCATAAAGTAAGAAAGAATTAAAGATACAGACTCTCTCTCTCTCTCTCTCTCTCTCTCTCTCTCTCTCTCTCTCTCTCTCTCTCTCTCTCTCTCTCTCTCTTTCTCTCTCTCTGAATAATTTTTGAGCAGAGAGGTAAAAATAGTTGGTGGACTTGAGTGTGTTACTGGCCTTAATGTTTCACTCAGTGTTTATCGTCTGGCGAAAAGAAGATAAAGTAAATAAAGCAATATATTATGAATTGTAATATATATCAAGGTAATATCTCACACTTGTAATTGAATAGAAATATATGGATGCGATCATGCGAAAAAAAAGAGGATAAAATAAAGAAAGAAAACGAAATGTGAAGGTAATTTTTCCTTGTTTGATTTTCTATGTTTTGTATTTTATTATCTCCCCCCTCTCTCTCTCTCTCTCTCTCTCTCTCTCTCTCTCTCTCTCTCTCTCTCTCTCTCCCTTGTTCCTTTCTTTGGTTCTTATCTCCCTTGTTCTTTTTAATTTCCTGCACACGTTTTCTGTACATAATTCATACTTTGCTCATTTGACAATTTTTTAATCTCCATTCCCTCCTACATATTTCATCTTCCTTACTCTGTCCTCCTCCTCCTCCTATTCCAATTTTTATTCTCCATTCCCTTCTACATATTTTATCTTCCTTACTCTGTCCTCCTCCTACTCCTATTCCTCCTCCTCCATCTTCAACTTCATTACGCCCTCCACACATTCTTCTCCTCGTTCCATCACACCTCTTATCTTCTCCCTCTCGCCAGACACACGTCCTCTTTATTCACTTCACAACACCGTCAACACAATATGTATAATTCCATGGCAGTTAAGAAATGGAGAAAATAAGAAAATGACTAACCTTAATGAACATAGTTTCTAATGTTTGCTAGAATTATGAGGAAAACACCTTTGGAAAACCTTAATAACCTCCACTACAGCCTGATAAAGATAGTCGAAATAAGAAGACGAAATGCTTCATAATGCAAACCTCAGCCTGATATCTCTTAGCGAACGACGAACACAAAGCAAGGTGGATAAGTAAATGTTGACAAAACTGGCAAGAATGAACTCAGGTAATCATCATTGTGGGGTCTAAGAAAATGCCAATGTGACATGGCTTATTGCGCCCAAAGCACCCAGAGATGAATATGATGATGACGATGATGACGATGATGACGATAGCAATAATAACCGTCAAATGTTCGCCCCACACAAGCAGCGCCTTCCATCTCCTCACCTTCCTGTCAGCCAAAATATCTTCCCTCAACTTTCCGTGCTTTCCCTAATCCAAGCTTCCCTGCCGTGTCTGTCTTTCCATCTTATGCATAATATTATTCTCTTCATTTCTCTCCCAGGGCTTTTTTTTTTGCCCCACAGCACTCCTGCCGGGCTGCGGGGTTCTGGTCCTTAACTTCAATAAGATACACGTGATGTATTGCCCTCACATTCCCGCTGGCCTTGAGGTGTGTGAAGGTGAAATTTTATATGATCATTCCTCGTTTAATCACACCTGTATTATATTACTGCTATTAATTAAAACAGATAGGTGCAGTATGCTATCTTTATATGCCTAACTACCTTAATCAAATTTGCAAAGGTGTAATTTTAAGTGACTCCTCTTTGCTCGACGAGGGAAGGTATCTTAAGTATATTAGCCGTACTCCTGTATTACTGTATTATATAACTGTCCTTAACTTCAATAGGACAGGTGTGATGTATTACCAATATATTACCTTTATATGTCTACTCGCCTAAATTAAAAGTGTAAAGGTGTAATTTCTAATGCATATTAAATCTGTTTCGCCATATTCCATTATTCTATTATATTACTCTCCTTAACTTCAATAGGACAGGTGTCATACATTACCTTTATGAAGCTGCCCATCTTAATTACAACCTGTGCAAGATGTAATTTCAAGTGGTCGTCCTTTGCTTACTGACAGAACACAAACCATCTGTCCTTCCCATCACATTACTATTACAAGCAAGACTATTAATCCTGCACCCAGACTGAACTTAATCCTTACTGGTAAACTTGCTAGACTTAATGAGAGAAAAAAAGAGTTTATTACATCAAATGACATTACATCACAGACAAAGAGAGCATTATCTTAAGTCTGTTTCCCCACTAAAGCACTTCTTATGTCCTGGTATTTAATTTACGGAGGTAACACAACAACGGACCTGTCTGTACCACCACTTGACTTAAACACACAAGAATAACATTAGCTCTCCACTCCTCGTTCAGTATTTCACCATTTTTAGTCAAGTTGGTGTATTTAATATCACACCCCTACCTCTCCTGAATTCAAATAATGATCCAGTTTACGGGAACTTTACGTTCTTTCTTTACGAGTTTTCCTTTCATAATTATCAGTAAGGCACAATAACAGCACTAATTCTAACTAACGAGATGCTGAGGGCAAGATGTGGGAGGTATTTAACTTGTTCCCTCAATACCTGGTTAGATGAAGCCGTCATCCTCACTCATTTCACACTACGGAGACTCATTCAGCATATCAAATCTTACAATATTTATCTTTGTATCTGAGAATTCCTTGATTATCTTGTCGTGAAGTGCTGGCGTTGTTTTCTTATTCTCTTTTTGTCTGGTATCGTGATCTTTATAAACTTCGATCTGTGTTAATAAGAAGGTGAGGGGAGAAGAAGAGCGGAGGGAAGAGGAGAGGAGATGATAAGAGAAACGCACACCTACGTATAACCTTCTAGATTTGTTAATTCCTCTTCCATTTTTTGTACAATTCCTATCCTTAATTTACAGTATCAATAAGACAGGTGATAAAAACACTACCACCACCATCACCGCCTCTTACTTACCTGTTATCACATACCATTAAGACTCCATATACTCGTACCCTCTCTCTCTCTCTCTCTCTCTCTCTCTCTCTCTCCTCTCTCTCTCTCTCTCTCTCTAATGGCTGGTAATTGAGGCCTTTGTTGCATGGATGTGTTTGTGGGAGGTGATATAGTGTGTGTGTGTGTGTGTGTGTGTGTGTGTGTGTGTCTGTGTGTGTGTGTGTGTGCGTAAGTATGACGCGCTGTAACTTAATCTCCTTTATAAAGAGGAACTGCACACACTTAAACCGTGAAAACATGAAATCTAACATACTTAGATGGTGCAGAATAATACTTACAAAGTCACGCCATTTCTTACACTGTAAAATATACTTAAACAGAAGAACATACGGTGAAAACAACACGTATAAAAGTAATACAAATACTTCAACTGTAAGGAAAATACGTATATGTTAATGGCAATACTTTTAAACACACACACACACACACACACACACACACACACAACTTCAAAAAAGCCTTTGATCTTGTTGATCACACTGTTGTCATCAGCAAGGCAGTAAGTCTGGTCTCCCTCCTAACCTGATAGCGTGGCTAGCCGACTTCCTCACAGGGAGGCGTCAGGCCGTTCGCTATCAGGGCTCTGTCTCTAATTTCCAACAGCTGACATGTGGGGTCCCCCAGGGGACCAAGATGGGTCCTCTATGCTTCCTCCTCCTCATTAACGACGCCCTCACTGACACCCCTCATCGCTGGAAGTATGTGGACGACTGCACCGTGGGCGTCCCAGTTTCCACCAAGAACCCGGACTACTCGCCACTGCAAGCAATTCTGGAGCGACTGCAGACGTGGACGGAAAAGAGCAGGATGACCATCAACCACAGCAAAACTGTGGTGATGCATTGCTGTACCTCCTCTGTACCAGTGCCCCCTCCCCAGCTCACAGTGGGCCCTCACCCCCTCCAGGTGGTCCAATGTGCCAAGCTTCTCGGAGTCACGGTGGACGACCAGCTGACCTGGAAGCAGCATGTCGCCAGCACCGTAAGATCAGCTACCTACAGGCTGTACATGCTGCGCAGACTCAGGTCGCTGGGGACGCCGACAGATGAGTTAAGGGGGGTGTACCTTACTTTCATCCTCCCCAAACTCATGTACGCCTCCCCAGCGTGGTCCTCCTCCCTCACACACACTCAACAGCTACAGCTAGAGAGTGTGCAGAAAAGAGAGAGAGAGAGAGAGAGAGAGAGAGAGAGAGAGAGAGAGAGAGAGAGAGAGAGAGAGAGAGAGAGAGAGAGAGAGAGAGAGAGAGACGCATAGATACACACACGTACACACAAACGAACACTCAGACAAACTAAACTAGACAAGACAAAAAAAAAAGTAATCAAGATAAACAAACAAACAAAAACCAACAAACAAACACACACACGTAAAAACAAATAGATAAATAGACAAAAAATATAAAAAAAAACCCACAAAAATTATAAAAAACACCGTCAGTATCAGAGAGAGAGAGAGAGAGAGAGAGAGAGAGAGAGAGAGAGAGAGAGAGAAGAGCGGATCTGGTAAACACGTCGTTGTCAGGAGCGGAGGCGCCTAGAAAATGAGGTGCAAGGTTCTCTCTCTCTCTCTCTCTCTCTCTCTTTCTCTCTCTCTCTCTCTCTGCTTCTGAACTAAGCTGGAATCCCTTAAGAGTTTCAGAGTGTTTATGAGGCTGGAGTGTCCCCGCGGCGGATGTACATGGAGGAGGAGGAGGAGGAGTGCAAAGGAATACAAAGGAAGACCAAACAACAAGAGATCTTAATGGCCTTGCAAGACTGTTTAGTAATTACTTCTAACTTGCCACAGAGCAGAGAGGACATCAGGGTGAAGAGACAGAATAGAGAGGAGGAGGAGGAGAAGTAAGAGGAAGGGGGAGAGGTAAGAGGTGTAAGAGGAAGAGGAAGAAGAGGAAGAGGAGAAGTGCAAAGGAATACAAAGGAAGACAAACATCAACAGATCTCGAGGTCCTGACTAAGTTGACTTACGAATACTGGAGGAGACACAGTAGCCTCACACACTGAAGGGAAAGAGGAGGAGGAGGAGGAGGAGGGGGAGGAAGAGGAGGAGGAGGAGGAGGGATGTCTTGAAAAAAGTGTGATTATGGTGATGGGAGAGAGAGAGAGAGAGAGAGAGAGAGAGAGAGAGAGAGAGAGAGAGAGAGAGAGAGAGAGAGAGAGAGAGGTGAAGAAAGGTAGCTCCCTGGGCGTGTTTGGGGTGGTAATGAGGCCTCGGAGTAGTGGTGGTGGTGGTGGTGGTGGTGTGGCTGTAGGGCTCACAAGGAGGAGGAGGAGGAGGAGGAGGAGGGGGCAGGAGGAGGAAGGTGAAGGTTGGAGGGAAGGAGGGAATGAGGGAGGGAGGGAAGAATGGCGGGAGTCCGTGTAATTAATATCCTGGTGGTGGTGGCAGCGCCCCGCCCCAGCCCTCCCGAGGCCTCCCATTGG
This sequence comes from Scylla paramamosain, assembly GCF_035594125.1. NCBI lineage: Eukaryota > Metazoa > Arthropoda > Malacostraca > Decapoda > Portunidae > Scylla > Scylla paramamosain. Next base: position 27,017 of record NW_026973742.1, read on the forward strand.
TCGGGTGCGGCGTCTCCTTCGCCCACCCGCCCGCCACGCCACCCGCACGCCACGCCCCGATAAGGCTCGGAGTGGCGTGTGGCAGCGAGCGGTGGGCGGGGCTGGTGGGCGGTGGCGGGGCGCTGCCTCACCCGCGCGCATCGCTACATTTCCCCCTGAATTTCCCCCTCCGCATCTCCCCCGCCGCCCTCAGGATCAGTACGCCCTGGCAACCACCCTTAGGTCCATCACGTGCCTGTACCGACCCCACACCTGCACACCTGCACGCCTGCACGCACAGTCTCAGGTGAGTGTGCCAGCGTGCGTGTGTTCACCTGAACCTGCCCTCCCACGCGCCCGTTATTTGTCAACATGTGCCTACCCCCGCCCACTCCCGCGTCCGCTCCCGCCCACTCGCCGCCCACTCCCCTCGGGCACTTCTCGCTGTGCTTAAGACTTCCACGGACGAATCAACATATTTATATCACACTCATAATTCCTCTTTCTGTGTGTGTGTGTGTGTGTGTGTGTGTGTGTGTGTGTGTGTGTGTGTGTGTGTAGGAGCGGCGACGCGTGTGATGTGCGTTACGTGGTAAATTTAGACAAGTGAAGCTGAGACGTAGTGATGTGGTGTGGTGATGGTGGTGATGGTGGTGATGGTGGTGGACTCATTTACCTTCATGCCGTAATCATCGCAAAATCGCTTCATTAGAGATAACTTGGAGATCATTCTTTCGCGTGCTGCAGCAAGCAAAACGGTGTATCATCCATCAGTATTAAAACATGCAGCCACTTTAAAAACCCATCGTTCTCACAGTTCTCTTTTATTAATTGAATCAAATCATTAACGTAAAGAACGAACAGTAGGCACGATGTCGGGGAGCCTTGTCGCACTCCCAGCGTGGCCGTGAACACCGCGGTGCCGATAACGCTCTCGGTCACACGGCACATGGCAGCGATAACAGCCACCATCACCACGCCACACACCTCAAGCGTTTAAGGATTCGTATTAACGTGTGTCTCGGTACCAGATCGTATACGCAATGTTACAATATGTTGGAGACAGCCACGCCTTTTCTATGCCCCAACTTGTTCACGGTACGGAGTGAGCCACTTCTCGCATAACAATGCGAGACAACAATGAACACTGAACACACGTCGCTGGATGCAAATCATTCCATATTTTTCTATACAATGCAGTGTGTACATTCTATACTTTTATTTTAGACACTCTATACAACAATTTTTAGACTAAGTTATCTTTTCCAAGGCGCCTTTTGCTGTCACTCAAAACAAATGGTTTCAGAGAGGAAATACAAAGCGATTTTTTCTCGTAACCCCTCGTGCAGTGTACGAAATAACACAGGAATGCAGACACCGACACGGAAGCGAGACAGACTGATGCACACTGCGGCACTCAAAGCAAATGGTTTCTAAGAGATAATGTGAAGTGATTTCTTTTTGGCAAGGCACTGCACACTCAACCAAACTTTGCACAAACACACGCCTTCATTCAGAATTAGATCCAGACTGAGATTGTTAACTGACCACAGATTATTAAGGTGTACGTGTAAATAATATTGCAAATAACAATATGACACACACACACAGAGAGAGAGAGAGAAAGAGAGAGAGAGAGAGAGAGAGAGAGAGAGAGAGAGAGAGAGAGAGAGAGAGAGAGAGAGAGAGAGAGAGAGAGAGAGAGAGAGATCTGGAGCGAAGCAGACTGAAACGAACTCTGTGGTACTCGTCTATAATTATGACTCCAATAATGAATAGAATCGAAATTACAGATAAATGCAAACAGATACATGAAAGTGAAACAGACTAAGACAAAGTAAGTGGTATTTATTTATAACAATAACTCTAAAAAAATAATAAAAATCTAAATTGTAAGGTCTGATGTACAGCACTTTAATGCACTTCTGGTCACTGGAAGACGCTTACCAAGGAAATGAATGACACAGGAAGCTTTCCTCATTGTTCATGAATAGAGAACCTGAACTGACCTAGAGGTGAACTGGCTACACAACTTAATGAACTGAATGATGTATGGGACCTTCCTCACTGCCTGTAGCTAGAGAACTTGAACTAGAGATGAACTGGCTACAGAACTTAATGAACTGAATGATGAATGGGACTTTTCTGAACTGAATGGTGAATGGGACTTTCCTCACTGCCTGTAGCTAGAGAACTTGAACCAGAGATGAACTGGCTACAGAACTTCATGAACTGAATGATGAATGGGACTTTCCTCACTGCCTGTAGCTAGAGAACTTGAACTAGAGATGAACTAGCTACAGAACTTCATGAACTGAATGATGAATGGGACTTTCCTCACTGCCTGTAGCTAGATAACATGAACTAGAGATGAACTGGCCAGAGAACTTCATAACGAGACTTTCCCCACTGCCTGTAGCTAGAGAACTTGACTTAGATATACAGTCATTGCTCTCTCTCTCCCTCCACGCTTTGAAATGCAACAGTACTCACGCAAGGAGTCTGTTTAAGAGAAATTCAGTGTGATGCATTCTGAGTTGCGTCACGCTGTATGAGTGTGTCTCCTGCTTTTTATGGGGCGTGAGTGCGTCAAGGATCGGACTGGTAACAAACGGTGCGCGTGTGGGCGGCAAGAAGGCGTGTGTTGCTAATACTACCGCGTGGGTATTCAAGGCCCCGTGGCAATGAGGATAACGAGGCTGTTGTTTTGTGCACCAACGTTTGGCAGAAAATTAATGTGTCTTTTAACTTATCGGTCATTCAGTGAGTCTCCCAGTGTCTGTTCATCAATCGATCTATCTATTTATTTATCTATCTATCTATCTACTTACCGACCTACTTATTTATTTATTTATCTACCTACATATCTGCTTACATCACACACACACACACACACACACACACACACACACACACACACACATTCAAATTATCCACTGACATGTCTAATGCTAAAAAATCTAAACTCTCTCTCTCTCTCTCTCTCTCTCTCTCTCTCTCTCTCTCTCTCTCTCTGAGGGAGAGGGTGAAGGAATGGGGTTAATGGCATATTTGTAATGTTTATTAGTCCTCAGATTGGGAGGGAGGGAGAGGAAGAGGGAGAAGGAGGAGGAGGGAGAGGGGAGGGAGAGGAAGGGAGAGAGGGAGGGAGGGAAGAAACGTGGAAGCAAAGAAGGGATGGAGAGAGAGAGAGAGAGAGAGAGAGAGAGAGAGAGAGAGAGAGAGAGAGAGAGAGAGAGGTAACGGGGGGGTTGGTGGACTCCATTACTTAAGAATGAGTCAATCCACACTAATGGTGAAATATCGTGATTCTCTCTCTCTCTCTCTCTCTCTCTCTCTCTCTCTGTTAACCCATGATCTACCCACCACTCCCTCCCTCTCCCACTCTCTCCTCTTCTGCCCACTCATCCACACCCACCCGCTCCCTCTCCCTCTCTCCCCCCTCTCTGTTTCTTCCTCCCGCCCCTCTCTCCCTCCCGCCTTTTCAAACAAGATGGTTGATAAATTAACTTCCGGATTGATCTTTCTATTAGCGAAGACGGGAAGCCACCAACCCGCCGCCTCCTCATTGTGGTGATAGTGGTGGGGGTGGTGGTGGTGGTGGTGGTGATGAATTGTGGTAGTGACTGGTGTAATGAATGATGATGGTGGTGGTGGTAGTTTGCGTAATTGTGGTGGTAATGGTGGTGGTTGTACTATGCTGAGTGTGTGTGTGTGTGTGTGTGTGTGTGTGTGTGTGTGTCTTGATGAACTGTGGCAGTGATGGTGGTGATGGTGGTGATGGTGTTCTATGTGCAAATTGTGGTAATATTTGTAGTAATAGTGGTAGTTAAATACAGTAGCAGACAGTGATGGGTTGGTACTTTATATATATGGTGGTGGTGGTGGTGGTGGTAATGGTGGTGGTGATTGAATGGAAGTCGATAAAGGTGTGACGTGTAAGAAAATGGTGGTGGTAGTAGTAGTAGTAGTAGTAGTAGTGTTGCTTTTCTTGGTTTCATGGTTGAGAGAGAGAGAGAGAGAGAGAGAGAGAGAGAGAGAGAGAGAGAGAGAGAGAGAGACACTGAGGAAGGGAAGGAGGAGGAGGAGGAGGAGGAGAAAAGAAGGGAAGGATGCAGGGAAGGAGAAAACTTGAATTACATCGCTTCGGGAAGGAGAGAGGGATGGAGGGAGAGAGGAAGAGAGAGTAAGAGAGTGAGGGAGAGAGGGAGAGAGAGAGGGGATACTATCAATCTCTCTCTCTCTCTCTCTCTCTCTCTCACGTTAGAGGGGGAAGAAGATTCACTGATTTACACCCTCGAAACATATTTTCGCCAATTATCCTGTTAAGGAGGAGCCAATGGTGGGGTGGCAGTGATTAGGTGGTTAATTGATGTAATGGGGAGGAGGAGGAGGAGGAGGTGTTGGTAATGGTGGAAATGGTGATGGTGGAGGTGGAAGATAGATAAAGAGAAGAATAAGAGAGGTGGAGAGAAAGAAGATAGAGAAAACGAGGAGTAGGAGAAGGAGGTAATGGCGCTGATGGGTCATTAGAGGAGGCAGCAATTAATGGCAGGTTATAATGGCGCGCTTTCATTAATATCTGGTGCATCGCCTTGTGTTCCTTGATCGGGTGGTGATGGCGGTGATGGTGGTGGTGATGGTGGTGGTGGAGGAGATAATGAACTGGGAGGGAGGAACAGTGGTGGTGGTGATAGTGATGGCGATGGTGGTGGTAATGATGTGGGTGGCGGTGGTGGTGGTGGTGGTGCTGATATCTGTGAAGAAGGAATGGTGTTGTGGTTATAGTAATGGTGGTGGTGATGGGTTTTCCCTGCTGGTGTCACTGGTAATGTGTTGTAGCCGTGTTCTCTCTCTCTCTCTCTCTCTCTCTGTGACACTTACTTATTTCAGCAGACGAGCAACAATGGAGGCAGGCAAAACCCACGATACTTCCACACACAAATCAACAACGCAGAATCCTGTGAGTGGATCTCTAACTGCTTCTCCTTCGTTCCTCTCCCTCCCTGTATTCCTCCGCTGACCCTCCCTTCACTCCTCCCCTCCCTTGGACACGTCACGCCTGCCTGTCACGCAAAGTTGGGTAATCTCTGTGTAATCATGAACATTTCAGTGGAGGTCTAAATCTTTTATTTGTTTGGTAAGTGTGGGTGAAATATTTACAACTGATGTCACTCGTTTATTCACTAAGATATAACACGGAACTAGAAAACTGGTGGAGGGAGGGAGCGCTGGTGGAGGGAGGGTAGAGGAAGGGAGTGGAGGGTGCAGTGTCAGGAAGAGGAAGAGCGAGGGTGTAGCAGGGAAAGTACTGGTCTGTGCTGCGTGTGGGAAGTGACTTTAGTGGCGGCGTGAAGGCGAGGACGAGTGAGGTGCTGGCAGGCTGACTGAGGTGAGTGTGGTGAGGTGAGGTGAAGTAACCGTGTACTTCCAGCCAGGCAAGTAGTGGCGGCCGGTAGGAACAGCTCCAGTTGAATTTTTCCTACTGAATTATTGTCATGTTTG
>NW_026973742.1:40000-87500 GCF_035594125.1 Scylla paramamosain
AGCGTCACAGGGCTAAGGAGAGTTGTATGCAAAGATGTAACCCAACACAACCTTTTCTTTCCTTTTGTACATTCCTTTTTTTTTCCCTCACCACACCCTTTATCATAACCACACAAGCTCAAATCACTCTCCTAATAAGCCCAGACGAGCACACTGACTCTCGCAGCGTTCAAAGTACATAACCCTGATTTAATCCAACACCTAAGCCCTTTATTGTCTAGTATACCCATCTTTTTACCCCAAACCCTTTATCGTAACGACATAACCCCAAATCACTCTTCTGAACACCCTTAATAACACGTAATAAGCCCAATAACCCTCGCAGCGTAGCGTCGGGGGGCTAAGGAGTGTTACATGCAAAGTCCACAAGCTTGATTTAATCCGTGTTTACGCCCTGCCTAGCCGCGCCTGAGTCTCCGGCGGCTGTTTAAGGCTTAGTGGGGCAGCGTCTTGGAGCGAGGCGCACGTGGAGTGAAACATTGGCTAGTAAAACACAAAGCGGCGATATTTCAAGCCCGGCTACTCTCTTTTAACTGAGGGAGAGGAGGAGGAGGAGGAGAAGCAGGAGGAAGAAGAGGAGGAGGAGAAGGAGGAGGAGGAGGACGAGTAGAGAAAAAGAGGCCTTGTTCGTCCTTTTATTTTGTAAAATGTTTTTAAAAGGAGAAATTGTGAGGCAAGGGCAATTATTGTGATGTATCTGACCTAGGGAGAGGAGGGAGAGGGGAGACTGTGAAGGGAGCGAGGGAGAGGAAGAGAGAGAGTTATGGTGGGAGGGAGAGAATTACTAGTGGGAAGGAGAAGCGAAGGGAGAGAGAGAGTCATGGGTGGGTAGGAAGAGAGAGAGAGAGAGAGAGAGAGAGAGAGAGAGAGAGAGAGAGAGAGAGAGAGAGAGAGGTACAATGACATGGTAGGTAGATAGTGAGACAGACAGCCTGAGAAAGTAATAGACAGAGTTGGAAGTCGCTAAGTGTATGGTGTGTGCGATGTGGTCGAGGGTGGGAGGGCGCGGGAGGCGGGGCGGTGGGAGAGAGACTGATAAATGTAAATACGAGTAAGTGAATAGGATAAACTGGTGGAGAGATAGATAGAGGAGTCAACAAGTGAATGAAAGACACAGATGCAGATACGAGAAGGTGAATGAAGTAAATTGGTGAATAGATCAATAGATAAGGAGTCAGTAAGTGAAATAGAATAACTGGGTAAGAAGTCTGGATGGAGAAAGGAATAGGGGATCAAATGAATAAATGCGTTAATACAAGGAGTAGGTAACATGGAAGCTTGATAGATTGATTAGCCAATTAGTGAATAAATAGCTAAATACAAAAAGAAGGCAAGGTTAAAAATAATGAAACGTAAGTGATTCGAGTAAACAGACTGATGAATAACTATATTAATAAACAAACATAAATGAATAAACTTTTTCTCAGGCAGCGTGGTGGGTGACTAGGTGAAGCTCGGTAGTCAGGCCATTAGAGTCCAGTTGAAAGAGAGCCTCAAAAGAAGACAAAGTAAATTAATGAATAGGGATGAGAGGTGGAGACTGCCAGGGATGTTTTACTGAGGGACTGCCACGTGTAGGCCTGAAGGCTTCTTGCAGCTTCCCTTACGCCCTCAAAACGTGTTCATATACGAGTAGATGCGTAAACAGTTATATATTTGCTTTTAGTAGATACGCATGACATATAAGTAAGAAAACAAATATTTTAACTAAATTGCGAAAATAATGAAGAACTATGATGATGAAGAAACTTTGTCATGAAAAAAAGGAACAGAATGAATATCAACGGTTTTAAGGTAGTGGATAGTGATGAATAACACACACACACACACACACACACACACACACACTTCAAACACATCACAAGAGGTAATAAAAAGAAGAAGAAAAAACTGCAATAATAATAATAACAGTACTGGAGAATATCAGCATAATTTGGATGGAGTGTTGCACGCAGCCTGCATGTTGAAGCGTCTTGGCCTCTCAGCAGGACTGTTTTCAAAGGCCACATAGATGATCAGTAGGATTCTCATCTCTAACTATTACAAGCTTGAACCCGTTATTTCTTATCCCATCTTGATTACTGACCTTGAGAATTTCGTTTGTTACCTTTATTTACGTCACCAGTACCACAGAAAGACCTCATCAATCTCTTCTTAATCTTTTTGTCCTATCCTGACTACTGGTCTTGAGAATTTCGTTTGTCTACCGTTGATACATCGCCAGTACCACAGAAAGATCTCATCAGTCTCCTCTTAATCTTCTTATCCTATCATGACTACTGACCTTGAGAATTTTGCTTACGTCACCCTTCTTGTATTCTCTGTGGCAATGAAAGACCTATCAGATCCCTCTTTAAACAGACGCCTCACTGGAGACAAGTGAAAGCGTAAATCTAACTTGATCAAAATTTAAGCCATTGTTTCTCTCTACAATCCTGAAAAAAGCACTCTTGAAAACATAACATATATGTATATTTCACGAGAACCCCTTAATGCATTAGAGAGAGAGAGAGAGAGAGAGAGAGAGAGAGAGAGAGAGAGAGAGAGAGAGAGAGAGAGAGAGAGAGAGAGAGAGAGAGAGAGAGAGTAAATTATTGGTGTTTATCAGAATTTTTTCCCATCATGTGCATTAAGGTCGCCATCCAGTGAGTGAGAGTGAAAGAGAGAGAGAGAGAGAGAGAGAGAGAGAGAGAGAGAGAGAGAGAGAGAGAGAGAGAGAGAGAGAGAGAGAGAGAGAGATAACACAGATAACACAGGTAACACAGATAGCCGCCGCCGCCGCCGCCGCCTCCTCCTCCTCTTCCTCCTCCTATTTTTTTTTTAGTTTCTTTTTTTCTTTTTTCTTGTTTTCTTCTTGTTTTTGTTGTTGTTCCTGTTCGTTCTCGTTCTTCTTTTTCTCCTCCGCCTTCTCTACTTTTTATTGTCACCATCATCATCATCATCATCATCATCATCATCTCCGTCTCGTTGTTGTTGTTGTTGTAATTTTCTGTTTTCACGTTCAAAATTTTCTCCACTCTTGTATTTTTTCTTGCCCTCTTCCTCGTCAGTTTCCCTCTCCTCCTCCTCCACCTCGTCCTCCTCCGGTTTTTTTTTATTATAATATACGTGAAGGGAACAGACGAAAGACGCAAAAACGAGAAAATGAAAAAAAAAACTGATAATAAACACTCACTCAAAAATAAAAAGGACAAGCTTAAGAAAAAAAAAAAAGAAAGAATAATTCAACTAATGTAGTTTTGAGGTGTTGGTAATCTCTGAAAATTACATGTTATGATGGCACTGATGATATTGATAGACACCTTGTTTACTGATAAGCAAAACTACACGAGGAAAGCATTGGTGTAATTAAGATTAGTGTAGTTGCGAAAGGATGTGTGTGTGTGTGTGTGTGTTTTGTGTGTGTGTGTGTGTGTGTGTTTTGTGTGTGTGTGTGTGTGTGTGTGTGTGTGTGTGTGTGTGTGTGTGTGTGTGTGTGTGTGTGTGTGTGTGTGTGTGTGTGTGAGTGTTTTGTGTGTGTGTGTGTGTGTGTGTGTGTGTGTGTGTGTGTGTCTGTGTGAGTGTATGAGTGAGTGAGTGAGTGTGCACGCTTGATATCTCGACACACACACACACACACACACACACACTTCCTCACAGGGAGGCGTCAGGCCGTTCGCTATCAGGGCTCTGTCTCTAATTTCCAACAGCTGACATGTGGGGTCCCCCAGGGGACCAAGATGGGTCCTCTATGCTTCCTCCTCCTCATTAACGACGCCCTCACCGACACCCCCCATCGCTGGAAGTATGTGGACGACTGCACCGTGGGCGTCCCAGTTTCCACCAAGAACCCGGACTACTCGCCACTGCAAGCAATTCTGGAGCGACTGCAGACGTGGACGAAGGAGAGCAGGATGACCATCAACCACAGCAAAACTGTGGTGATGCATTTCTGTACCTCCTCTGTACCAGTGCCCCCTCCCCAGCTCACAGTGGGCCCTCACCCCCTCCAGGTGGTCCAATGTGCCAAGCTTCTCGGAGTCACGGTGGACGACCAGCTGACCTGGAAGCAGCATGTCGCCAGCACCGTAAGATCAGCTACCTACAGGCTGTACATGCTGCGCAGGCTCAGGTCGCTGTGGACGCCGACAGATGAGTTAAGGGGGGTGTATCTTACTTTCATCCTCCGCAAACTCATGTACGCCTCCCCAGCGTGGTCCTCCTCCCTCACACACACTCAACAGCTACAGCTGGAGAGTGTGCAGAAAAGGGCGTGCAGGGTCATCCTTGGCCCTGCATACACCACCTATGAAGAGGCCCTGACCACCCTGAGTCTGACCAGACTATCCACCAGGCACCGTGAGGCTCTGGAGAAGTTTGAAAGGGGACTACTGCATCACCCACGCCTCAGACACATGCTGCCGTCTGACGCGCCTCGCCCAACCCGTGCCACCAGACACCACAACAAGATAACGCCCCTTAAGGCGCCGCGCACGGACCGGTACAGACTCAGTGCGATTCCCACCATGGTGCGAGCCATCAGTCAATAGGCTCTTCTAGATTAGACTTACCTTTAGGATTAATGTCAAGTATTTCCCCACCCCCTTTGTACATTTTCAGTTTGTTAACTGCCTAAATGATAAACCGTTTATTATTATTATTATTATTATTATTATTATTATTATTATTATTATTATTATTATTATTATTATTATTACACACACACACACACACACACACACACACACACACACAGATCACTAACACTTAACAAAGCTTCATTATAACACGAGTGACCACACCGCTCTTTAACACGCCCCGCCCCGCCCCGCCCCGCCCCTCCCCGCGTCCCGCTACCACCCACGGCAGGGCTGGAGGGGCGCTGGGGCTTCGTGTTTGCTAAAGGGCGGGCAGGATGGGCTGGGGCGGGTGGGGGGAGGAGAGCGAAGTAGGTTATTCATTAATGTTCAGCTTAATGGGGTAAACTGTCCCATTGCCCCGCGACCCCCTGCTGGTGAGAGACAGAGAGAGAGAGATTGTCCGCCTGATTTTTGTTTTGTTTTCCATTTGGTTTTATTTCCTTTCTCTCTCTCTCTCTCTCTCTCTCTCTCTCTCTCTCTCTCTCTCTCTCTCTCTCTCTCTCTTCTTTTCCTTCTCCATTTTGTTATTTTCGTCTAATGTACTAATTTGCTATATTTTCTCCTGTCTTTTTTTTGTTAGTGTTATTGTTTATTTTTGTTTATTTTATAGTTTAACTCTTTCTTCTTCTTCTTCTTCTTCTTCTTCTTCTTCTTCTTCTTCTTCTTCTTCTTCTTCTTCTTCTTCTTCTTCTTCTTCTTCTTCTTCTTCTTCTTCTTCTTCTTCTTCTTCTTTGCCGTATTTTTTTTTCGTAATCTTGGTTTTCACGTTCAAAATTTCTACTATTGTATGTCTTTTGTTCTCGTTGCTTTCCTCCTCCTCCTCCTCCTCCCCTTCCTCCTCCTCCTCCTCCTCCTCCTCCTCCTCCTCCTCCTCCTCCTCCTAGTAGTTATGCCATTTGTTATCATCACCATCATCATCATTATTATCATCATCATCATTATCATCCATATAAGACTGTTGCTCTGACTTTTGTGTGCCGTGTGTGTGTGTGTGTGTGCCGTGTGTGTGTGTGTGTGTGTGTGTGTGTGTGTGAAAATGTCATGTTTTTTTTATTTTATTTATTTATTTTTTTATTTTTTGTCCATTCACTTTTTTTTTTCTTTTGTTTCTTCAGTTCATGTCACATTCCTTAATTCTCTCCTTTGTTTGTGGTAGATCCCTCCTCCTCCTCCTCCTCCTCCTCCTCCTCCTCCTCCTCATCCCCGTCCTCCTCCTCCTCCACCCACTCTTTATCTTTATCCTTTTCTCTTGCTTCTCCTTTTCTCCTTGTCCACTTTTTTTCAGTTCTTCCTTCCCTACTCCTCTTCCTTCTCTATCTTCACCTTCACCATCATCACAATCATCACCCTCACTTCCCCTCACCATCCTATCTTCTTCACTCATCCACTCTCACACTCCCTTACTCTAAAATTCTCCCTTTCCTTCTTTCCTCCACTTATCCTCTTCCTCCTTTCCTCCTTCCTTTCCCTTTCTTATTCCTTTTCTCCCTCATAGTCACTCCCTCCTTCCCTCCCTCGTAGCTGCAGTCCTTCCCTTCTTCCCTTCCTTTTCTTCCCTCACTTTCTCTCCCTCCCGGAATTGACGGCGTTAGGGAGAAGGAAGGCGAGCAGTGACGTCATCAGGGAGGGAGGGAGGGAGAGAGAGGGAGGGGGAAAACGCGCTACAGGGAGGGACGGAGGAGAGAAAGTAAGGAAGGGAGAGAAGGGAGAGGGAGAGAGGGATGCCACGTGCTGAGATATGGGTGGTGGGAAGGGAGAGGGAAGGGAGTGTTACCAGTAAGGGAGAGGATTAAGTGATTGTTGTTGTTATTGGTCGTATTAAAACTGTCGCTGGAATGTGTAACAGCTCACAAAAAACACCTGCATAGAATATTTACTAACACCGACAAGGGAGGAAAGGCATCAATTAAAGAACCTGTTGTTACTATTACTCGTATTAACATTTCCACTGTGACAGGAGACCGTTAATGAAAATCACTGTGCTGAAGGAAGAACACGGATTAAAACAATATATTTTCCAGATTCTTTCTAGTATAGTGTTTAAATGTGCATTGTTACGATTATTGCTTGAATTAAAACCTCCACTACGCTCTGTGTGAAATCTTTACTTGGCACCCATAAAGAAGAAACGGGATAAAAAATAGTAGGGTTTCCAATTTCGTGACTCCAGTGAAATGTTCAGAGGAGGATGTAGAAGAGAAGTGCCTGGAGTCACTTCGTGAACTGTGTGAAAAAAAAAAAAAATGCGGCGAAAACATTGAGAGACGCGAAACAGGAAAGCTAAAAAAAAAAAAAAAAAAAAATCCGAATTCCATGCTTGTAGTGATAATATTAGAAGTGGACTTAGAAAAAACAATGTGACTGAGAACTGAAAATTTGTGACAGACAACGATGCAACTCTGATGGTCAAATAAAGAAAGTAATTTAGATATAACTCATATATCTGACAATACACGGCAGGAAGAAAGAGAGGAAAAACCCAAGAGAAGCTTCATGGATGCAGTGAAAGAGGACATGCCTGTATTGGGTGTGACTGAGGGAGGCGCAGAAGACCCGAGCACATTGGAGGAGGAGGCAGCCTACAAAAGTAGTAGTCATTTGGTGCTCAGATAAAAACACTTATTCTCAACTTAGCAAATACTGAAAGGGAAGGAAAAAATAAGCCGAAATTGTAAAAAGAAAAGGAAATAGTAATTTGGTGCACTCATTCTTAACTTAGCAAATACTGAAAGGGAAGGAAAAATAAGCCGAAATTGAAAAAAAAAAAGTAGGATTATAGTAATTTGGTGCACAGATAAAAACACTCATTCTCAACTTAGCAAATACTGAAAGGGAAAGGAAAAAATAAGACGAAATTGAAAAAAAAGTAGTATTATAGTAATTTGGTGCACAGATAAAAAACACTGCATTCTCAACTTAGCAAATACTGAAAAGAAAGAAAAAAAATAAGCCGTTATTGAAAAAAAAAAGTAGTAGTAATTTGGTGCACAGATAAAAAAACACTCATTCTCAACTTAGCAAATACTGAAAGAAAGGAAAAAGAAACCACAATTGAATCTTATCAAACACAAATTATTTAAAACGCAAACTAGAGATAACATTTAATAGATATACATAAAAAAATAACAATTTGTATGATACAAGGGAAGTGAATGAAATGTATCAGGTATTAGTGTCAGAAAAAAAAAAAAAACGAGAATATTAAAGAGAGATATGGAAAGCTCAAAGTATCAGTGTGCATCGATATTCTTGCATCAGGGAACATGAGGAGCTTTTCAGAGCAACATAAAAGGGAACAGAACGAAAAGGATCAGTTACGAGTGTCAGGAAAAAAAAAAAAAGTGTTAAGGACTGGGAAGGGAAGATCGAAGTATCGGACAGTCAGTAACAGTGAATATCAGATAAAATAAAGAGCCTATAAGTATCAGGCCATTAGGGAAGGTATCAACACGTTACAGGGAGAGGATTATGGTGTGGGAGGGTGTGAGGGAGAGGTGAGGGAGTGAAAGGGTCAATGGCAAGTGTCACAGGGAGGGTCAGGAAGGCACGTGGCAAGGAGGGGAGGGGGGGGAGAGACTTACTACTTATCGTCCTGATGGTTTTATTGACCTCCCCATGACCTCCCCCTGACCTCTCCCTTTGCCTGATCCTCCTAGCCTCCCTGACCTCCCTGACTCAGCTCAATAAACACTTAAGGTCACCCTTCCTCACTCCTTCCCTCCATTCCTCTCCCTTCCTCTTACTCTTCTTTCATTCTTCTCTCTCTTTCACTCTTCTCTCTCTCTTTTCCTTTATTCCGATTCAATTTTCAATCACATTTCCTTAATTTTTCTCCCTCTTTCATTTCTCTTCCTCCTTCTCTTTCTTTTCTCCCTTTTCTTCCATCTTGTCTCTTTATCAGTCTTCTTTCTCTTTTCCTCTCTCTTATTCTTTTAGTCTTTCTCTTCCATTTCCTTTCTTTCGCTGTTCACCTCTCTCTCACTCTCATTCCCTCTCTCTCTTCTCTCTTTTTCCTTCCTCTTTCTTGTTTACTTTTAATTTTTTCCTATTTTCTTTCACATTTTTTCATTCTTTTCACTCATTCTAGTTTCTCTCTCTCTCTCTCTCTCTCTCTCTCTCTCTCCTCTCTCTCTCTCTCTCTCTCTCTCTCCTCTCTCTCTCTCTCTCTCTCTCTTCTCTCTCTCTCTCTCTCTCTCTCTCTCTCTCTCTCATGTTTATTTCAACAGTTCTGGTCAAATATATTACAAGGGACGAGGCACTATATCTGGCTACCTTAATAATAATATCACATCAGCCAACATAGATTTCATTAAGTCCTTCTTTACTTTGAATCATTAAGAGCAAACCCTTTCTGGAGCAATTCATTATTTCTCGATGGAAGAATTTGCAATGACTTTTCTCAAGCATTTTTTTTTTATCATCACGTTATTAATTTTACTTCATGATAAACACCTCATATTCATTCTCATTCTCATTCTCCTCCTCTCTCCTCCTCCTCCTCCTCTTTCTCTTACGTCTTCTTATCTTCCTCCTCGCCTTCAGCCTCTCCCTTACCCTCCGCTTTCTATTTTCACCCTAACCTAACAGCTCAAATATCTCCCTCACTCCCCTTCACAAACTGGTTTCTCCCCTTTACCTTCCCCTCGCCGCTTCTGTGACAGCTTTACGTTGTCTTCAGAATTTTTTTTTTTTTTTACATCGCAATCACGTTAAGGGGGAGAGAGGGAGGGGAGAAAAAATCTGGGGAGGTAATTCCGTTTCCTCGTAAATTCACATCTGTCTCCAACTCACGGAATGAAAAATTGTCTCTTATTTCTCCCCTCATGTTTTGGAGGGCGTAGGTGGAGCGGGTGGGAGAGGAGCGAAGTGGGTGGTGTGTGGAGCAGTAGGTGGAAGGTTGATAACTCCTGCCACTGGTTTGGTGTGTGTTTGTGTGTCGTTGTGTTGGTCTCGCTGAGGGGAGGAATATTTGTTGTTGCGCCTCATTATTTATTACTCGCTAGAGGGAAGTAACCTGAAGGGCGCGCTGTGAATGGTGTACTCAGTGGTCCTCTGTGATAAGTAGGCGCCATTCATCTCACTCTTCCTTTCTCATTTTTTTTTTCTCGTCACTTTTATCACTTTAGTGTGTAGTCTTCACTTTGTCTTGGTTTCAGGTTATGTAAGTTTGTGCTCTCTCTCTCTCTCTCTCTCTCTCTCTCTCTCTCTCTCTCTCTCTCTCTCTCTCTCTCTCTCTCTCTCTCTCTTTTGGCTTCCTTTCTCGTCTTCTTCGACCTCCGTCTCGTCATCTTGGACCCTCCTTTCCCTCCTCTTCCTCTTCTCTCTCTCTCATACCCTCATGCACCTCTTCCTTCTTCGTCTTCTCGTCATCCCTTCCTTCCTTGCTTCCTGCCTTGCCCAACACCTCGCCGCCATCCATCACCACGACCACCACATCAAGCGGCAGTGATCAGGTGGAGACTAACCATACTTGCTCCCGCCCTAGTTATAGCGTAAGGGAGCAAATCATTCCTACCTTCCCCTCGACCCTATATACAATACGCACATTCCCCTCGCGCCCTATCGATCCAGGAGAGGTCAAGGCATCGGCACAGGGAAGGACGTTATGCAGGAAAGGAGAGGAGCAGGAAGAAAGCATAAGAAAGTGATACTCGGGGAAGCAGGGGCGTAGGAGTGTTGGGGAGCTGGGGACGGGGAGGGAACGAGGTGGTGATGGAGGGGAAAGACGCTAGAGACAAGTAGGGTGTCCATCGCGTTGTCCTGGGGGGAAATAAGACGTGGGTGTGTGGTGGAAACTCTTGCTAGTGTGTCTGGTCGTGTTTTTTTTTTTTTTTTTTTTTTTTTTTTTTTTTTTGCGGAGTTGGTGTTGGTGGAGTCTTGGCCCTTTGTTTTCCCTTGTTTCTCCAGAAGGGGCATAATGAAACACAAAGGAGGAACAAAGAGCTGCTGATTTGTTGGCTCTTTGGAGATTATTGGTGAAAGTGAAAGAAGAGGAAGAGGAGGAACAAGACCACCACATATGGAAAATAAATAGAAGTAGATTTGTCGTTTCTTACAGGGATATTTGTGGTGACTGGACCATCTATTATACAGCAACAGAAATATGATATCATACGTAGATGACGTGGAGGAGAAGAACGATGACGAGAACAAAGACGAAGCGTGGGAGGACAAGGAAGACAAGAATGATTCAAAGGAGGGCGATGACAAGCAGAAAGATGAAAACAATGATCATGAGGAGAAGGAGGAGGAGAAGGAGGAGGAGGAAGAAGAAGAAGAGGAAAAATAAAGGCACACACACTGAGTGAGCACCGGCGGCCCCGTTACCTACACTTCCACCACACTCCATTAATACAAACATTATCGTAAAAAAAAAAAAAAACGCAACTAAATAAGCGAGATATGTAATTAATTTACAAAAACGTACTCATTATAATATAAATAATCCATTTATTGAAGAAGAAGAAGTGAAGGAAGAAGAAATAAGGATATTGAAAGGCATAGAATGGAAAATAGGAAGAGGAGGAGAAAATAAGATAGAGAAAGGAAAAAAAAAGATAGTTAACGAGGAAATGGTTCGAGACGGGAAAATAGAAAGTAATGATGATGGAGAAAGAACGAGAAACTGAGAAACCTGAACGAATGAGGGGAACAGAATGAACAGAAATAAAGGAATGTAAGATAAACGACAAAAAAAAAAAAAAAAGAACGACAAGGAGAGATCATAAAGAAAGAAAGAATAGGAAACGAAGAGCGATAAAAACCGAAAAAGGGAAGGTGTTGGTGAAGATAAGAAAGAAAGAAGATAGATAGATAGATAGATAGATAGATAGATAGATAGATAGATAGACAGAGAGAGAGAGAGAGAGAGAGAGAGAGAGAGAGAGGATAGATAGATAGATAGATAGATAGATAGATAGAGAGAGAGAGAGAGAGAGAGAGAGAGAGAGAGAGAGAGAGAGAGAAGAGAGAGGAGAGAGAGAGAGAGAGAGAGAGAGAGAGAGAGAGAGAGAGGAAGTGAAGGAGAGGAGAGATGAAGGGCAACTGGATGAAAAGTAAAGACAAATGTAGAAGAAAGGAAAGGAAAGAGGAAAATGAAGGCAAAGGAAAGAGGAAATGAGAGAGGGCATGCGGAGGGCATGCTTCACTTCGCCAGCCCAAGTGGAGGCTAATTACTTGTCTGTCTCTCCCCCTTCCTCTCCCCTCTGCCGCACCCTTTCCTCTTCCTTTATTGCCCTCCACATCTACCTCATTTTCTCTCTATCCCTCTCCTTTATTCTTTCCTACCCTATGTTGTTGTTCCTTCTGCTATATACAGATATTCTTCCTCCCTCTCTCCCACCCTCTCTCTCTCTCTCTCTCTCTCTCTCCTCTCTCTCTCTCTCTCTCTCTCTCTCTCTCTCTCTCTCTCTCTCTCTCTCTCTCTCTCTCTCTTAATACGATTTAATCTCTCTCTTCAAGAACAGCGACGTGTAATGAATGGTGCATTAGCTTCTCTTAAGCACAACACTCACCATCATTACACTCCGGCAGCGTTCTATCATTAGGTGTTATCAAGATTGTCTGATGCCTGCAATCTTCCTAATTTTATGGCCACTACATTCTTCCGGCTTCTTAAAGCTGATGTGTTGCTGTATTTATCCTTTTTTTTTTTGTTGGTTTTTGTTTTCCCTGTTGTGTGTGTGTGTGTGTGTGTGTGTGTGTGTGTGTGTGTTGACCCATTCATTCTTTATATTGTCTGTGCCGGTGTTTCCCTCCTTGTTTTTTCTTGCTCCTCTTTTGTTTGTAGTCCTCTGTATTATAATGTTTATCAATTTGTTCTTCATATTATGTGTACCAGTGTCTTCCTTCTTTTTTTCTGTACCTTTCGCTTTGTTATACTCTTTTTTACGGTGTGTAAGATTATATATTCTTTCTGTGCTTGTTTTTTTTTTTTGTATTCTTTTTATAATCTGTATTACGGCCACACGTATTTTCATGTTCGGCTTTTTTTCCCTCCTCTTTCTTTGTTCTCCACACTTATCACTTCTTTGTGTGTTTTATTTTCTTTTGCTTGCTGGTTTAGGAATCATTTCCTATTTATTTCACACTTCACTAAATAAAGAAAGGGAGTTCCATTACTTTCAAGTTAATACTTGTATTTGTCTTCCGCACTCATGAATTATTCTTGCTTTTCCTTCTTTTTTTATTTTATTTTATTTTACTGTGCTTTTTATCACGGACAAAAAAAAATTCATATCATTTCTAGTTGATATCAGTGTTGCATTTTTAGAAAGTGTAGAAGGATCTTTGTTGTTCTTTTTTCCTTGAATTTGCAGTGCTTCATATTATAAGACAACGCAGGTTAGAACTTTCTTTAGCTTATATTTGCGGCTTTTTCTTTACTTAGCAGCTTTAGGAATAGTAGCTCTCCTCTTTTCATCGGTGTGATTATTTTGCTCTGCCACGTATTACAAAAAAGAATGCAGGTTTACTTTTCCTGTGGCTTATATCCATTTCTTTCTTCTTTTAGCAGCTTTAGAGATAGCGGGTCATTTTGTAGTGTTCCTACTTATTACTTTGTTCTGGTATGCTTTTTATTACACAAAGAAAGCAGGGCTAACATTATTATTATTACTGTTGTTGTTGTTGTTGTTGTTGTTGCTGTTGTTGGTTATTCACGTTCCTTTGGTGGACGGTTTCGCGGGTGACTGCTGTGAGCTGACAACAACCACAGCAACCACAGTCAACACGCCATTGTTGCTGACGCGGCGTGGCCTTCATGCATTACAAATCTGACACGCTCCTCCGCTACTGTGATTCCCGATAACTCGACTGTATTTCACGTCATTTTTCCTTTACAACTGTGCCGCGTCAACGAAACGCTCAATACGGTTCTTTGTCACCGCGGTTCACTATTGTCCCGGTCTCGGTCACTCATCGTGTTCTGCTAAGCGATGCATTTCCGTTTTAAAAGTATGTTCGGTTAAATCAGGTTCGATTGCGGTGTTCTTTCAGTGTTGTTCTTTGTCCGATAACGTTCCACAATAAGTTTTTCTGTTCACTTAGGTTAAATTGTAGTGTTTTCTTAATGTTGTTCCTTGTTCGGTCACGTCCCGCGATGCATTTTTTTTTTTTTCTGTTCACGCAGTTCTCTGTTCACTTGGCTCAGTGTTGATTTCTATTGATGGACTTTTCTTTAATTAGGCTCCATGTTAGTGCTGCTCTCTATTGATGGATCATTGTTAATATAGTCCTCTGTTAATATGGTTCCCTGCTAATATCGTTTTCTGTTGGTGTGGTCTCTGTAATATAGGTCTGCGTTAACGGAGTTGTCTCTTATCTCGGATCTCAGTTCTGGCGGTTCTCCGTTAAAGATGCCAGCCCCCAAAAAGTGCAGCAAAAAAACATTATCCAAAATCATGAGGAGTGTCTTGAAGCTTCCAGCATGGAACAGTTCCGGTCAACGTTCAGTCTCTTTAATGCGGGTCCCTGTCAGTGCGTTTCTCTGTTGCCTTCCTCCCGTCAGCCACAGCCGCCTGCCACGTGAGTCAGCGGCCCCATCACGAGGGGAAACTGAACTATTACTCCCATCCCAGGCGGCCGATTTATGTTTTCCTCATGTGACCTGCTCCCTCCTCCTCCTCCTCCTCATCCCCTCCCCCAGCCTGCATGAGGGAGAGAGAGAGAGAGAGAGAGAGAGAGAGAGAGAGAGAGAGAGAGAGAGAGAGAGAGAGAGAGAGACGCATAAACCTACGTATATCTGCTCTTTCCTATAAAAAAAAAGTACACCTATGCATTAACAACTGAAAAAAAAAGAGATAAATAATAGAAAAAGTCAAGACGTGCAATTGAGTGAAGCACATTGAGCAGCATGCAGTTATCACCATCCCCACCACCACCACCATCACAACCATCACCCTCATCACTATCATGGCGGAGAGGAGGAGGATAATGATGAAGAAAGTGTTGGTAATGAGGCGGCGCTCCTCACTTAACACCTCCTGTGAAGTCATTACAGCCTCCCTAATTACCCAGCTGACAAATCCGCCGCGCCGCACCGCACATTTACAGCCGATCAATATGGAAACACACCCGGAGAAACACCAGGAGAAATACCCTCCCCATTCTTGCAGCAGCGGTACCTTCAGCGCCTACTACAGGAGAGGAGGTGGGGGGGGGTTCCGATCGTCTCGCGGCGCGCCACATATGCATCGCAGTCTCGCTCGGGTGTTCGCGGGAGCGATTACCACATGCACTTCGGCAAACGAGGCGACCAGTCGTGCCTCCGTCGTTATGAGGAGAGCAGCGGAAAGGGCGTGAGGCTTCCGGTGTGTGTGTGATTAAACGTATTCACAAAGACTTTACCTTCATCTTGCCTTCCTCTCTCCTGTTTCTCCTCCTCCTGTGGTCATCGTAAGCCTTCTCTTCCTTTCAGCACACGTGGTCCTCCTCCTCCTCCTCCTCTTCCTTTCCTTCCTTCTACCTTTAATCCTCCTCTTCCTTCAGTCTCCTCTTCTTCCTCCTCCTCCTCCTCTTCCTTTTTCTTCTCTCCATTCCTGTCCGCCATCACCTCCACCTCCTCCTCTTTGTTATTGTAATGAGAGTGCTTTGTCAGCTGACTCTGTCTGGGTATTCTTCTTCCTTTCAATTTCCTCTTTTCTTTGGGTGAAATTCTGCGAATAGGAAGTAGCGGCACGAAGGTAAACAGGTGCACAGGATTGCAGGAAACAAAACGGAAGGAACACTGAGAAAAGTGAGACAGCGTAAAAGATATACATGGAAAAAGGAGAGGATAGGAGAGGAGGAAAGTTAAAATTTATTCCTGTCTGCGTTCTTTCCCCTCATCTTCCTCTCACTCACTTAATTCACCCTCCTTCACTCACCCTGCCTGTCCTCCTCCAGCCCTCTCTCAACCTCACAATACCTGCCTCTCCACCTTCACCCACTCCACACTCCAGCCTGGCATGGATGCACCGGGTAATCGAAGGCTCCCTGGCAAGGCGACGTGCTTGCATACCTGTGTTTACCTTCACTCTGGGTGAAAACTTGAGAGAGAGAGAGAGAGAGAGAGAGAGAGAGAGAGAGAGAGAGAGAGAGAGATTCGTGTGTATCATAACAGACTTAGAAGGCAAAACACGCCCTTTGCCCTAACACTCTGCGCCACTCACTGCTACTTAGAATAACATCAGCATAAACAGCTTCTCTTTTTGTTACGTTTTTTTTCTGTGTTCCATGATCATCCGTTCGCTCTAAAGGGTTGGTGCTCTGGGTGGACGAAGCGTTTCAATCCCTTTCGTGTGTAGTTCCATTATTTAGTGGCGGTCGTTAATCAAAGGCGCCCGCAGACACCCACACACTATGCCACCGGTCACTGCTCACTCCGGGATCCGAACAGAAGGGCGAGACACACTGAGTGGAGCTTCATCGGGTTGATTCGGTTTCCAAAGCGAATCCACTAATCTATTGTTACGAATTAAGCCTGTTTATTTATGTTCATGGCCGCGACGGATTTTTTTTTTTTTTTTTTTTTTTTTACTATTTATCGGGGATTGCTGCCTAATTCTAATCCGTCAGATTGTGTTTCTGAATTTCGTCACTGAATGTGTTATTGTTATTGTGTTTCCTGAAGATGAGATGAACATGAATTTGCTTCTCTGTTATTATGAGAATGAGGGATGTCGGTGTGTGTGTGTGTGTGTGTGTGTGTGTGTGTGTGTGTGTGTGAGCTGAGCAAACAAAAGAAACGCATCGTGACGCAGAAAATAAGACTAGACAAACAGACAAGAGAGAGAGAGAGAGAGAGAGAGAGAGAGAGAGAGAGAGTGGTGGAGTACAAAGGCGAAGGAATACAACACACGCATGCACGCGCGCGCGCATACACACACACACACACACACACACACACACACACACACACACACATCACTTTATTTCAGTGGTTATCAACACGTTGTACACTTCCCAGGACGGTGACCTCAAGACTTAGAAACACTTAACGTAACCTGACGGGGGGAACACCTTCTTTCTCCCGCAGCGCAATGGACCAACACGAATAGCTGGAGGTCGGGGGACAGGCGCGCGCGAAGGCAGACGGCGACAGATTCGTGACTCAAAACAAAAGCATCGTGACAGCACAAGTGGGAGCGTCCGTCATTCTTCACTGCAAGACCTCAAGTGCGACTGGCGGCCTGGTAAGTGACGGAGTGTGTCAGCAAGTTACCTTAAGATCTGAAGCTCCTGTGGGGAAGTGTCGGTACCTTGATGTGACTGAGGTTGTGTTGATCTCTCGCCAGTATTCTTAAACGCTTTTGTTCTTTAATTAAGAGTATTTTTAAGGGATACAGCGATGATTTATTGAATTTTCTTGTGTCTGAGTTTGTTATTAAGACTATTTTCAAAAGCCACGCATATATTCGTCTTGTTCTCGTGGGTCTTTTCCCTTCTGAGATGAATCTACACCCTTAAAAACTACACACCCTTAAAAACTCTAACTTCTCCTAGAACCTATTAAAAGTAAAACACTAAATGTTCATCAGATTTTTTAAGAATACGCTGCTCTGAGGCAAGCACAGAGAAACAAGGAATGTCATGGCTTTCAATACGATGACTGGTGAGGTAAACAAGTTATAAGTCACTCGTGATGGCGCAGGCGGCGAGTGGAGGCGAGGCTGCCCACCGCATCCATCCTCTGAGTGGCATTAGTGCAGGAGTCCTTGTCTCATCAGCCTCGGCCTCCACAAACACGGGCTGCTTTAACACTAACAAGGCAAAAAACATGGTGACTCGAGCAACTTTTCTGTGAGTTTATTGCACTTCCTGAGGGAGTGCTTGCTTAGGATATATAATTACCTATTTTGTATTTATCTATTAATTATATATATTTTTTTATTTTATTTTATTTTTATGAGGGAACTATCAATTATCAGTGGAGTTTTCGTAGTGTTTGTTTAGCATACATTTACGCAGAAATATATGCAGTTTCAAACCACAGCATATTACATACATACATCTAAGACAACTAGGTCACAGTGGATCAATAGTAAAGTCCTTGGATAGAAACTTAAACTGCAAGGCGTTGGAGCATCTTCTAATAGCCTTAACAATGTGCTTACGATACACAACAATAGCTTAGGCAACAGTGACGTGGATGTACTGCACGCCATCAACCCAAGCCCCTTAAGCGAACAATAACACTCGTCTAGACACACACACACACACACACACACACACACACACTCGCGTGCTAAGACCATGACCGTCTGTGTGCTCTGCAGGTGTCTTGGATCAGGAAGAGGGACTACCAGCTCCTGACGGTGAGTCTGCACACACACTCCAGTGACGACCGCTTCTCCATCAACTACGTGCATTGGGTGAGTGTTTGCTCTCGTGTGTGTGTGTGTGTGTGTGTGTGTAGAGGGGGTATTTTCTCATGAATGTAAATATTAATGTATAGATTTCTCTCTCTCTCTCTCTCTCTCTCTCTCTCTCTCTCTCTCTCTCTCTCTCTCTCTCTCTCTCTCTCTCTCTCTCTCTCTCTCTTTGGCCCTATATTTAGCAGTGGGAATTCCAGGCACTGCAGGTGTTTAGCTGAAAGAAAATGTCACGTTGCGAGAGAGACCAGTGTGTAATGAATGACTCTTGAATTGAAAATATTGAAGTGCAGTTGTGTGCATGACCTAATGAAGGTGACGCCAAGCACACTCATTGATTTAACGGAAATTTTTTTTTAACAATGAAGATGAATAAATCAAAGTCAATAACATGAACAGTTAATCATTAAGCAATATATTAGCTTCGATTACTAATTAAAAATTAATAAAAAAACTGACATGGAATAAAAATCATAAACCAATATTTCCTAAACTCTTCAGTTCTTCCTTATTTAATGAATTGAAGTAAGATTTAATTAATTTTCATGTTCATTACAAATCAAGCATTTCAACGCTTCACATGCATGCGTATTCACAGACAACAATAATGTTAACGAAACACAGATGAAGCACAACACTCATGATTGCAGTCGTCCAATCAGTCCCTAACATCCTCGTCCATATTAAACACGATGACGCCCAAAATATTTATTTGCAATTACACACATGCACGAAATATTGCTATACACTCTCATTAAACCCTGCTGGTCATGATGTCGGGCGGCCACCACTGCCTGACACACACACACACACACACACACACACACACACACAGACACACACACACACAGACACACACACACACACACTCGTTCACCATAACACGCCTACAATTGAGTAACAAGACTGAGGATGTATTGTGTGTGGCGGCGCAGGTGTGTGCTGTCTTATCCCAGCGGCGAGCTAGTATTGTGGCGCCATTGTGCTGTCATTGCAGTCAACACTTCACCGATTTTTTTTGAGGCCACAGCGGCTCGGGATGAGAGTCGCGGTAATACGGCTTGAGGGTGGCGCGGCGAGCGGCGGCACGAGGCTTGGCGCCCACTCCTGGCGGGGAGCCTGCACCTGCTGCCTCGTCCACACACACACACACACACACACACACACACACACACACACACACACAGTATACACTAGGCACTTTATCCCTTCACCATATTCTTGTGCCATCATTTCCGAAATTCGAAAACCCTATACGGAAATAGATTCCGATAAGACGAGTCTGTGGCAGGATTTGTTGCGCATCCACCCACCTGACTAACCCTGCACGGTATCAAGGACGCTTTATATATATATATATATATATATATATATATATATATATATATATATATATATATATATATATATATATATATATATATATATATATATATATATATATATATATATATATATATATATATATATATACACTCTTCCAAAAACAGAGAAGCATCCTAAACAACAAAAGCCTAAGATAGGATCAGCCGAGTGTGAAGGAAGGCAACAGAAAACGAGCTGGTGCATGATCCTTTTTTCCCGGTGTCGAGCCAATTACGAGCACCTAGGAGTTGGGCGCCAGGTGAGTGTGCTCATTTCACTAGTCCGGGGATCGCCATGCCGCCAAGACTTATCTTTCCGAGTAACTTTCCATTTCAGCATAATTTATTTTCAAAACTTTCGAGGCGACTGGGGAGCTTTGCCAGGCTTTCACTGAGTATAAATATGCGCTGGAAAGCTGGAAAAATGGCTGGTGCACACACACACACACACACACACACACACACACACACACACACACACACACACACACACACACACACACACACTTCTACCCATTCATGTGATGACCTGTGGCATGGAAACGCACAACAGTCACACCAAATCCCAACAAAACACAGAATGTAAACACAAATAACAAAAAAAGACAAGTAAAAAATGCAAACACGGACATCAGAGCTTGGCGCATCAACATTCATCAAAAATAGAAAGAGAAAGAAAAAAAGAGGCGCAGTTTTTTTTTATTTTTTTATTCTGCATTAGATATGTTTCAGGGAGGGTCTTATTGAAGTGGCTTTGTATTTTTTTTTTTTTTTGTCATAAGCACGTGATAAATTCATAGACAAATCAATAAGTAAATAAATAAGTAAATGAATAAATAAGTATCGAAATGAACAAATAAATAAATAAATGCATACTCGAATAAATAAATACACAAATAAATCAATACACAAGTAAATACATAAATACACACATACATAAATAAGCAAACAAATAAATAAATAGATAAATACATAAAATAAACAACCAAATAAATAAATAAACAAATTCAAGCCCCATCAGCAAATAGGTTTTATTCCCGGTATTTCCACAATGGGAGACCAGGCAGGGAGCGAAGAGCGAACGAAGAGCACCAACCCACGCACGCCTCACGCCAATAACTTCACGCCAACATCTCCAGCGGGCGACCGATGAAATACACGTGGAGCAGCAAACCTCTACACCCACACCTGGCCGCGATAAGAAAGTTTATTGCCTGAAACCTGACCGGAAAAAAGTGGCTCTCGGCAAAATTTTCTGGAATACTTTAAACTAGTGAAGGAAAGGGAGAGGGAAGGAGAAGGGGAGAGGGAGAGGGGGTGAGGGAGAAAGCAGTGGTGGTGGTGGTGGTACTGCTTCTCCTCACATCAAGCCATCCTCCCAAGTTTTGACACGCGCCTCGCTTGCATTAAATAACCGGGATATTACTTGGAATCTTCGTGGCTTCTAAACTCCAAACAAGCATACTGGTGTATGTTTTATGGGTATATTTCTCTAACCTAACCTAACCTAACAGTAAACTGATTTATGTATCACAGTTTCTCTAACCTAATCTAACCTAACCTAACCTAACATTACCTAACTAAAATCATTAGTAAACGAATAAGTAAACTCGTTCTCTCTTTCTCTCTCTCGCTTTGATTTAACTCAACGTAACCTAACTTGAATCTGTAATGAATATACGAGACTAAAGGATCTCTCTCTCTCTCTCTCTCTCTCTCTCTCTCTCTCTCTCTCTCTCTCTCTCTCTCCTGCGATCACGGAACACTATCAAACACATTCACGCATTAAACGAGTATTAATACAATCTCCAGGTTTTAGCCGTTCATGTGTACTTTCCAACACTGGATTTTATGAGAATTACAGACACATTATTCTCTTACATAATCTAAATCCAGGTCGTAAGAGGCACGTAACTCTGCTAATGGAAATGTATTTAAGATGCCATTTGAATCCCTAGTATCCATCAGCCCTTCTCTTCCTATGGAGTGGTATGGAGTACGTAGTTGTTGGGTACCCTTCAGGGTGAGTGAGGCGCCCGCTGGTTCCCGCAGCGCCCCATACATCAAATCAAATAGTCATGCAGAGTAATTTCATACACCCATGCACACGCTCTGGTATCAGCTCCAGGTACATGTATTCTCTCTCTCTCTCTCTCTCTCTCTCTCTCTCTCTCTCTCTCTCTCTCTCTCTCTCTCTCTCTCTCATATCAAAATTCCTTTTATTAACCAACCTTTATAAACAAACTGCTTTTAGATTACTGATCGAAAAAATCCTTCCAATTTTCCTTCACGTCGATAAAACTGCCTGGTGCGTGGCCATGGATCTGAAGGAGGCGCAGAAGGATTACCAAGGAAACTCCATATATTCTACCCATGGCTGTTCCTCCTATAAGCTGATCATCCTGATTCCCCAGCCTCGACTTCTGCTGCTTCCACTGTTCTGTCTCCTCCGCGTCTCAGCTGCTCGTGGTTCCTTTGTGAAGGCAATGGCTGACTTTTTCCACCCTTTTTCTCCCTTCCTCTCTGTCTCGTATATCGGGTGACGTTTATGGGCACCTGCTGCGTCCTCTATCGGTTATTTTTTTTTAGGGTTTCCCCTGTAATGCGTCGAGTCTCTGCGTGTTGTATCTCACTCGATGAAATTTGTTCCCTGTGTGATTAGATTTCCGAGTAGAGCGTTTGAGGGGAGCACTCAAGTACAGGTTCAAACACGTTCACACACACACACACACACACACACACACACCTAGCAGCAAGTACGGGATGTATCCCGAGGGGTTGTGACCTCGCTGTCCCGGTGCACAGTGGGACCAAATGATAAATTTCTGGCCAAAATAGGAGATTACAGTTTACTAAATTTACACTGGTCCAGCGAAAGTTATGAAGTAGCATGTCGGAATACCGTGGTTATTTCCGGCATAAACCATTCCATGATGATTTTACAGAGCATATAATGATGTTCAGGAAAAGAGAAAATCATTATATTTTTGTTATTTTTTACATGTAACAAACAAAAATCGCTGTAAATAAATGGTTATTATTCTTTTTTAATGTGATAATACAGATATAAGGAAAACGTATTTAATATTGGGTTTTATAATAGACTTTTAGTGAAACGCCTGTATGGTAAGATCGGGTCATATCGGATGCCGATACCCAATTAGTTTGGAAGAATATACATAAATAAACATGTCTATAAAGAAAAGGGCTCCATATACGTCCACCATTAAGAATAAGAGAGTTTATCTACAACAGCATTCGAATTTCGCGCGAGAAGGAGACTGGGAGGGAGGGGCGCGCGCAAGTTCTCTCAGTCTTGTCTAACAGCACACCACACACCGCCCAGTGTTTAAACAACCTGATAAAGCCTTCATTAGTCCAAGGTTAGACCTACCATTTCTGTACTTATATTATGAATATATAGAGAACGTCCAAGTGTGCATGTAATCATATATAATGCAAATTTTGGTGAAAAAAAGTAGAAGAAACTGTTAAGCCGTTACGCAAATATAACAAAATGAATAAAATAGTTAGCCCTAATAATTAAAAGGAAATCGTGCATATTCAGCAGTAACTTGCTTAATATGACTTTACTACAAACGCAGACAAGTATAGATGTATTGTTTCTGTAATTTCAGATGGCGGGGATTGCTAGAAGTGTTCCATTAGACAAGTATATATCACGTAGAGACTGCCACTCATTTGAACAAGTTATTTCTAATGTAATATCAGAACATGAGATATGGCATCACCACACACCGACACTGACACCTGCAGCAATTTCAACCTTTAAGAATGACTTCCAGACACGATGGAGAAAGGCAAATTACATCAATGCCAGGTTCCAAAAGAATAATAGTGTTTGGCTCTCAAAGGAACTAATATTACAGGAAATTGAGGACAGTACACAACATGAGATCTCAAACACCAGTGAAGCAGGTCATTCAAAGAGAGGTCGATCATCTGCAGACTTCAAAACTGCTAGTGAAAGAACAAAGCCAAGAAAAACAGAAGTAAGAAGAAATATTCAGCAGAAGAGCTTGTCTTTGCAGCTCAGATGAAACTTAGGAATTCTGGGAAAAATCATGCTGCGAAGATTTGTAAGGAGCAGCATTAAGTACCCCGACTAGGTAAACAAAAATGATAAAGAAATTGGTGAACAAAACTGAAATTCCTCTGACTCTACACGAGGCACTTTCCATAATGCTCAATACAAACATGAGCAAAAGTACTTACAATTATTAAAGAACCATCCATAAGGAAAGAAACTGTACACTTTATCCATCCTACAAAAGTGTGGTAGAAGCTACAAAGACTTGTTATCCCCCGGGCATTAACATCTGTGATTTTAAGCAGAAGTCCCTCTCCAAAACTTGCTTGATAAAACTGCCTCAAGTCTACTGCTTTCTCAGAAAATGGTTGTTGACCTAATCAGATCACAGTCAGCACATACCATGCCACTCTCTTTTGAACTCCTCAGTAAATATGGTTTTGATGGCAGTGGAAATCATTCTCTCTATGCCATGAAATATGACAATACAAATAGTGATGTGAGTGAAACTAACATGTTTACAACTTTCCTATGCCACCTTAAGTTACTTGAGAAAAGAAGCAAGATGACAGTCTGGCAAAACCCTGCCCCATGCTCATCTGTTTATTGCCGCCCCCTTACATTGCAATTCATCAAGGAAACTCCACATCTTATTCCATCTGAACATGAATTCATTAAAAATGAAATACACAACCTGATACCAAGTGAAGGAGAGGGTAATACTGTATAACACAAACTGATTCTGACCATGGCCGATGGAAAAGTATGCCAGGCACTAGCCACCGCTGCATCTTCCACTTGTTATTTATGTCAACCTGTCACAAAACCCTTTGGAATGAATAATTTAACTGTAATAAAAGAGAAAGTAACATCAACAGAACATTTAGAATTTGGTATATCTCCTTTGCATTGACTAATAAATACCCTGGAATGTGTTTTGCACATTGGCTGCCGTGTGCAGGTAAAAACATGCTGTGTAAAGGGAGAGCTGCCAAAAAATACTGTAAAGAAAAGAAAAGAATTCAGAGGGAACTAAAAGAAACACTTGGAATTAATGTGGACTTGCCTGCACAAGGTAGTGGCAACACAAGTAATGGAAATAGTGCAAGAAGGTTCTCTAGTGAGCCTTCAAAAGCTTCAGCTATTACAAAAGTGGACGAACAACTTATCCATCGATTGTCAGTTATTCTGTTTGCTTTGAATTCGGGTTATGACATCGACATTGAAGCCTACAGGAAGTATGCTGAGGACACAGCACAGCTCTGTGTGACCCTCTACAACTGGTATTATATGCCAGCCTCAGTACACAAGATGCTGATGCATGGCTCAAGTGTGATCGAGGCTTTGAACATTCCAATAGGGCAGGCATCTGAGGAGGCCATTGAGGCCAAACATAAGGATATCAGGAATATACGATGCAGCCATACATGCAAAATATCAAGGGCAAGAGTGAATCAAGGGCCCTAAGTGAATTCTTAGGGCACTACGGCAAGCAGCCTCGGCGGGGCTGCCGCACGCTGAGCCGCAGGCGGGATGGAGCCTCCTGCAGCGTTGCGGCGCGAGCCACACACTTCAAATGATAATTCAGTTTGTTTCCAGACATTTTATGAAATCACACTTCTTGCTCAAGATTTGCTGAACATGAAACTGAACCACATCCAGGATGACCCGACTCAGTGTTCACGAGCATGGCTGTCTGGGCATGAAATTGAGCTCAGACCAAGAAAGAAGCCATTTCCTGCGTCCAGCATGTCACCAACTCTCGGATTCCCTGATTTTTGAACAGAAAACAACAACAGATTGGAAGTCACGCCTTGTATTTCAGTAAATGTTACAATGTTACTAAGTGAGCTGTGGCCCAAACATCCTGAGTGAGTGAGTGAGGCCTTGATGATCTGTGACACATCTGTCCTGATAATCGCCTGACTCGAGGCTCTTATCACCTGAGTTTTTTTCTGCTTCAGTACCAAGTGATTGTAAACCCCGTACTGTGAGTCCGCCATCATTGACATCACTCCGCAAAGAGGAAATTAAATTAATCTGAACTGCCACACATAAGGGAAACTGCAGGAAGCCACCAGACCTACACATGACTGTCACTTACCGTCCCCATCCATCAATATGAGTAATAATATAAAGATGCCTAATGACTCAGCATTAACAAGCTGACTATTGTGTCTTCCACTCCTCCACCATTCATCTCTCCTCTGGGTATCCATTCACCACGGCACAAGCGCTTCCTTCTCACGGATGCACACTTGTACTTATTCCCTTTTCATACCAGAGGGACACGTTTTGGCTTCACCGCTGCACTCTGCCTCTAGATGAACGAGGCGTGCAGAATGAGGTGGCCAGTGTGAGGCGTGCGGGGTGAGGTGGTGCAGGGATGAGGAAAACAGGGTTAAGAACAGTCGGTGGTCATCAAACACATGACCTGACCTCGTTTCCTGACCTGAGCGAACTGGCCTTCAGACTCACCGGAATGTAAGTTATGGGAGGCGGGAAGTTAGACGATTTACACTGCAGAGAGAGAGAGAGAGAGAGAGAGAGAGAAAGAGAGAGAGACCTAGAAACTTGGCATCCTTCAGATTATTTATGACCCAGAATCCTGAGCTAAACCAAACAAGGCGAGACGTATCAGAGAGGAAGTGTGCAGGCCGACTATGACCACAGCTCTCTCTCTCTCTCTCTCTCTCTCTCTCTCTCTCTCTCTCTCTCTCTCTCTCTCTCTCTCTCTCTCTCGTTCTTTTATTCTCTGCGTTTGTTTCCGTTGTTGTTGTTGTTGTTGTTGTTGTTGTTGTTGTTGTTGTTGTTGTTGTTGTTGTTGTTCCTTTTCCTCTTCCGCTTCCTCTTTCTCTTTCTCTTTTCTTTCTCCTTCTTTTTCATTCTCTCTTTTTCTTCCCTTTCCTCCTCCTCCTCCTCCTCCTGGTCTTATGCTTCGGTATGTAATCTCTTGCTGGTGTTCTTAAGAATCCATGAAAGAACCTAAAAATTTGTTGTTGTTTACTTATCCTATGTAGTTTGGTGTAATCCTCCTTCTATCCTCCTCCTCCTCCTCCTCTTCCTTCGCCGCATGTTCTCGACAGGGGCACACAAATGGTCCTCAAAATACCATTGTTATATAAACTCTCTCCAGCAAATATGTTCTCCTCCTCCTCCTCCTCCTCCTCCTCCTCCTCGTAGAGATTATATCATATCGTTATGACAGGATGGGCGTGTTGGCGTGGTGGTGGTGATGCTGCTGGAATGTTAACAGGAAAGCTATGGGGAGTCTGGCAGACATCAGAGAGAAGCTTTGCTGATTTTGTGTTTTGAAGAGTGTGGGATGGTGAACGCGGTGTGGAATGCAGGAAGGGTGTTGACAGTGATGCTGTTTGTGGTAGTGGTAGTTGTAGTGGGAGTAGTGGTGGTAGCGGTATTAGTAGTAGTAGTAGTAGTAGTATTAGTAGTAGTGGTGGTGGTGGTAGTAGTGGTAGTAGTGGTGGTGGTAGTAGTAGTAGTAGTAGTAGAAATGGTGGTGGTGGTGGTGGTTATGGTGTAGTAGTAGTATTAGTAGTAATAGTAGTAGAAGTAGTAGTAGTAGTAGTGGAAGTGATCGTAGTGGTGGTAGTAGTAGAAATGGTGGTGGTGGTGGTGGTGGTGGTGGTGATGGTGTAGTAGTAGTAGTAATAGTAGTAGTAGTAGTAGTAGTAGTAGTAGTAGTAATAGTAGTAGTAGTAGTAGTAGTGGAAGTGATCGTAGTGGTGGTGGTGGTGGTGGTGGTAGTAGTAGAAATGGTGGTGGTGGTGGTGGTGGTGTAGTAGTAGTAGTAGTAGTAGTAGTAGTAGTAGTAGTAATAGTAGTAGTAGTAGTAGTAGTAGTAGTAGTAGTAGTAGTAGTAGTGGAAGTGATCGTAGTGGTGGTGGTGGTGGTGGTGGTATCATATTTCGAGTTTCAGCAATATTAGGTTGAATTATTAATGGCCGTGAAATGTATTACAAAAATCAGAATACTTGGTGTTAGTGAGTATTAAGGTGTTGAAATACTGTTGTCATTCCCCGGGGAGTGCGCGGCGCTAATCCCGCAGCATGATGAAAGGCACCAAGCACCCTTAGAGGAAATACTAATTACAGACTTTACAGGCAATAAGGAGTGAACAATAGGGTTAATGCGTCATTTTAATACAATTCATAAAGGTTTAGCTGCTTACCACCACCACCACCACCACCACCACTACCGCCTCCTCCTCCTCCTCCTTGTCTTCTCATATATCCTCCTTCGTATGGATCTTCTGTTTCATCATCATCATTACCATTCTTCTTGCAGTGATCGCCTCTCTCTTCACCCTTCCTCCTCCTCCTCCTCCTCCTCCTCCTCCTTCCTCTCCCTCCCTTGCATTTAGTTTTTCTTCCTTCTCCTTTCCGGCTTTCCCTTACTCTTTTCCTTTTGTTCTTAGCACCTGTCTCTCTGTCTGCCTGTCTGCCTGTCTGTCTTTCTGTCTCGCCGTCGGTCTGTCTGAATGCCTGCATGTCTGTCTGTTTTTGTCTTTTTTTTTTGTCAGTGTCTGTCTTTGTCCGTCTGTCTGCCTGTCTCTGTCTGTCTTTCTCTATGTATATATGCATGTATGTATGCATGTATGTATGTATGTATGTATGTGTCACCTACATTGATGACTATATGCGCCTCAAGTTACAAACTTTAATTTACGTAATTCGTCACGGCGCCTGGGTCGGTCTGTGTGTGTTCATATTTCGTGGAATTTGTAACGAACACTTGATAGTTGACTTATGGTATTGCACATTACCTCCTATGCTTATGATTCCTTAATGTACACCAAATATATTAAGTCGTTAGTTTCTTATATACTGAGAGGCATAAATTATTATTTTATTTATTTATTTATTTATTTATTTATTTGTTTGTGAGTGGTAAAGGCGCGAAGTGTTTGATGTGCCACAAGTCAGCAAGACACGTAGACTTTCTGTGAACACATCAAGAAAACTTGCAAACTGATAAAAGTTCAGACGCAATGTTATCATTAATACTTCGTTTCTGTTATGGAAAATGAAAGGTGAGAGGCTTCTAAAAACACCAACATGCAAAGCGATTAATCTTAAAACATAAAACTCTTGTGAATTTAGTATTATACAAACTAATCGTGTTGGTTACTCTTCAAGGCAGAATTAATCTCTCTCTCTCTCTCTCTCTCTCTCTCTCTCTCTCTCTCTCTCTCTCTCTCTCTCTCTCTCTCTCTCTCTCTCTCTCTCTCTCCTTTCTCTCTCTCTCTCTCTCTCTCTCTCTCTCTCTCTCTCTCTCTCTCTCTCTCTCTCTCTCTCTCTCTCTCTCTCTCTCTCTCTCTCTCTCTCTCTCTCTCTCTCTCTCTCTCTCTCTCTCTCTCTCTCTCTCTCTCTCTCTCTCTCTCTTAATAAGAGTGATGTCTACTGGATCGTGATATCTGCCAATATCTCCTTGGTTGGAATTCTAAACCTAACCACATACATATACATTTATTATCTAGTACTTCCTTTATAAGTGTGAATTTTGAAATTAACACTGGACTGTGAAAAATGAAATATATAATATGTACGTACGTGTTTCTGCTCAGTTTATGAAACAAAATACTGAACAGCATGTGCAGTGGTGGTATACAGGCTGTATCGCGAGTTTCTGCAAAGACTGAGAAAGGTGAAAGAACGTGTAATTCTAAGTAGAAAATGTTGTATACACATATGCATTTTAAGGCTTTATTTACCCGTCAGAGGAGTTGAAAATGTACGGGACTCGCGGGTGTGCTCTGTGACATGACGGACACACTGTTGTGTTGTCGCAGCCTCGGAGGTGCCACTTGCTCAAATAACGAATGGTTTAATCTTATTTTTTGCGGTTTGTGTAATATTACAGTATCTTATACTAAGACAGACGGCATTAGAAAGCATTTAATTTACCAATAAGCATTACACGACAACATTATTGCGGTGATTAAAAATACTCCTGTAAAATGATACGCGGCATCATAGAAGCGAGGGAGGAGGGGGAACGAGTCCAAGCGACCTTGAAAACAGCTGAGTGATGATGCCACGTAGCATTTTACAGGAGTACTTTTGATCACCGCAGTAACATTGTCGTGTAATGCTTATCGGTAAACTACATGCTTTTTAATACCAATTGTCTTGTTATAAAATAGTGTAATATTCCACAGTTTGCAAAAAATAAGATTAAACCAATCATAATTTGAGGAAATGGCACCTCCGAGGCTGAGACAATGCAACCGTCTGTACTTATTAATCTGTGTGTGTGTGTGTGTGTGTGTGTGTGTAGGCTTAAAGACCATGGAGTAAGTAGTCAGTAGATTTAAGAGTAAGGAATCTCTCTCTCTCTCTCTCTCTCTCTCTCTCTCTCTCTCTCTCTCTCTCTCTCTCTCTCTCTCTCTCTCTCTCTCCCACACATACACTTACACACACAGAGGACAGAGGAGAGGACAACCACACACACCAAAAATAGCTCTTCATATTAATTTTGCCTTTGTACTCAAGACAACAAAACTTACCCAACTTTCCCAACAAGGAGAAGAACCTTGTACCCTCAAACCCCAATTTCTATCTTAAGGCGTGTTTCCTTCCTCCCAAGCCTCACCCACCTCTCCTGTGTGGGTGGCGGGTGAGTCATTAATCTCCGTGACCGTAACCTTCTCCTCCTCTTCCTGCTTTTCCTCCTCCTCCTCCTCCTCCTCGTCACACGGATTCCTCCCTCTCAGTCCAGATTTCTTCCTCCAGCCTCTCGGATCTTCAAGATTTAGTAGTGATTTTATTTGCTACTCTCAATCATTACCATATTAGGGTTTGTTATCTTCCTCCTCCTCCTCCTCCTCTTCTTTCACTTCATACTAGTCCTCGTCTTTTTCCTCCTCCTTCTCCTCATTATCCTCCTCCTCCTTCTCCTCATTATCCTCCTCCTCTTCCTCCTCCTCCACCTGCTCCTCCTGCTCCTCCTCCTCCTCCTCCTCCATGCTGCAGAAATATTTCCCTCTCAGTGTATATTTCTTGCTGTAACATCATTGCTCGTCATGGTTCAGCATTTCACATTTGGTCTTGCCACAATTACTACTGCATTATTAAGGTCAGCAGTAACACAAGGCAGTGCTAATTCAGCTCTCCATGTACAGTATATTGTGTGATGTGCAAGTAAATCTCCGGTGTTTATTGTATGCTGATAGGGAAAATCACTATAAAAAGGATGAATTAAGCAGGTACTACTCTGCGTTGTGTGAAAAACAAGAGTAATTCAGGGTTGTATTTCCACAGCGCACTCAATATTCCCTCGAACGTGACCGCTGTATATATATATATATATATATATATATATATATATATATATATATATATATATATATATATATATATATATATATATATATATATATATTATTTTTACATAAATTAAAGTTTCATGATTTTCTCTTGATTTCCAGATTGTTGCATATGACATATTTCCGGTTACTGATAAGTCATAAATTTCGAAGGGACCCGGATGCTCGATAGACGTAGTTCCGTTTTTTAATTGAATTCCTCTCCAAAATTATTGCAATACTTCGTTTTCCGGGTCCGGAGAGGTACATATTTTGATCAAGTGTATGATATTATTCCCTAGCTTGTATTTTATCCGGATATTTTCACCCGTCACCAAACAGAACGTAGTCTATGTGCGCTGCGTGCGTATATGTCCTCCATATTAGTGAGGGTTGCGTGTGCTGTGTGCCCGCCAACTTTGATTCCAAGTCGTGGCTCTTTTTTGCAGCACGTGTTTTGATTATGCAATTACACACCACGAGGAATGAATCTCTGCGTGTTCATCTGTGTGCTGATTGTTTGTGATGGAGCGACACTGAACACACCGCCCCTCGCCTCCCTCAGCTGCCCGCCTGGCTGAGTGCCTGTTTGGTTCATTGACTTGCTGGCGTGGTAGCAGGCGGCCAGGCGGGATGGCTGACTGGCTCTTTGGTTGCCTGCCTGGCTTGTTAGGTTACTGTGCGTTAGTTTGTGTGTGTGTGTGTGTGGGTGAGTGACTGGCTGGACGGTTGGAAGGAAAGCTGTGTGTTTGATTGGCTAGCGTTTGCGTTGGATGGTTGCATGGGTGAGTGGCTGGTTGGGTGACTGGCTGGCATAGAAGACTGGATGGTTTAGTGTGTGGATAAGTAGGTGGATGACTTAAGTGATCAGTGAATGAATGGGTATAAGCTTTTATGGGTGGTTGTGTATATGAATAATGGCAAGGTGGCTGGCTGCCTGGGCTGCTGAGTGGCTTGTTTATGGAGTGGTTGGCTAAATTGGGTGGTTGTTAGACTAAGTAGACTGGCTTCGTTAGGTGGCTGAGTGGCTGGCTTAGCTGGGTGGATGGGTGGCTGATGGTTGGCTTGGTTATAAGGCTTGCTTGGTTGGGTTGTTGGATGCGTGTCTCCGCTAGGTGGCTTGGGTGGGTGGTCTCGCTAGGTAGCTGGCTGAGTGGCTGATGGCTGGCTTGGCGAGAAATGACTTGTTTGGTTGGCTGGACAGATGGGTGGCTTGTTTGGATGGTCTTGCTAGGTAGATGATTGGGTGGCTTGGGTGGATGGTTGAGTGGCTTGGTTGGGTGTCTGGTGGCTGGCTTGGTCACGCACGCTTCCACCAGTTGCTCACCGCCGCCCGAAGTCGATACCAACCCTCTGGCACTCCTCTCAGCTGATCGCGACTCACTGCTGCCGTCCAGCCCGGCCCAGGGTGTCATACTGGCCCTTTTTGCCTTCATTCGCACCACATGACGCATACAAACCGCTCGTAAAGAACACAATTCATATCTTTCCTCGTTCCCCAGTAGCTGCTGATCATCCCTTCGCGTGCAGTTTTAGGTTAGATCACCGACAGAAATGCGTGTTTTTCTCGCGGGTTTACGAGCAGTATGTAGTATTCCGTGAGGTGTGCCCGTGCAGGGGACTCGCTGTGTGTATGGCGAAGGCGACGTTTGAATGCATCGTGCGGTTGGCAGCCGGGCGTTGAAACATGGCGGGGAACCTGTTATCTCAGTGGGCCGGCACCGTCAGGGAGGTGCCAGAAGGGCTGTGCAAGATTCTATAAAACGGATAATCGCGAATCCGATTACTTGCCCTGTTGGATTCGTGGGATTCGAATCTTCCACGAATCCTATGTACTCTTAAGTTCTTAACAAGCCCCGGGCGTCCGAGATTCTTCCTATTGTCTGCCAGGCGCGAGATTCGTTGGTGCTTGCAAGGGAATCCAAGCACGGACAGAATCCAGGATTCCTCTCCACCTGTCACAAACATCACGACTCTCGCCCTTTGGCTACAATTTGCCGAGATATAGATCGTGTTTCCCATGACGCTTACCAAGGATATATCTCTATCTATCTATCTATCTATCTATCTATCTATCTATCTATATATATATATATATATTATATATATATATATATATATATATATATATATATATATATATATATATATATATATATATATATATATATATATATATATATATATATATATATATTATGAAGATTTCCATGATATAAATATGCAATCATGAAAATACATGTGCAGTTATAGTCGAGTGAGACACTACAGCAAGGTGAAGGGTGGTGAAGGGTGCACACTATAAGTAGCCATTCTGATTGCTGTTATTAGTGATTTAGCAGCCACAGCACGATCATTTTCTTCCTTATGCTCTGCGTACTCAATCGGATGTTTTATGCGGAGGTGCTTGAAGAGGTTGAAAGTTGTGCTTCCACTGAACTTCAAGGTGTCTTTACACACCAAACATATTGCTTGTTCTGGAGTTGATAGCTCCATATAATCCCAAATGAGCGCATTTCTGCCACGCTTGGCTGCCATCATGCAGAACCACTGTTTTTATTAAATTTAGGGTCAATTTGACTTTTCAACCTACTGTTGGTGAAGGAGGTTACGCCTTTCCCTCCTCTTCCTCCTCTTCCTCCTCTTCTTCCTCGTCCTGCACCGCTGCTACCAAAGAAGTGAGACTCGCCAAGAGCGTTCCTCCTCTTACTATTTTTCTCCCTCCTCCCTTTCGCTCTCCTATTCTTTCTTCCTGCTTTTGGTGTCCAGTCACTATTTCCGTCTGACGTGAAATTTCCCACCGTCCTTTTGGCGTGGGCGTGATGACGTGGGCGGCGAAGGGGCGGCTGTGCTGTACTGGCCGTCCTGGCACTGGGACAGCACTCTGTTCTCCCCACGCGGCCCAGGGAGGAGATGGTTCCATTTGGTGCGTCCCACGTTCAAGTTCACCTTTTTACAATGCACGCCATGGCTAACTGATCTCTTTAGTTAAGCTTTTCCCTTTTTCCCCCGTGTTAGTTTCCCGCACCTGTGATTCTGTTTTCATTTGAGTGTCGTGCTCGCGGTGTTGTGCAGTGCTTAGAGAGAGAGAGAGAGAGAGAGAGAGAAGAGAGCTACATGTGCCTATGCTTGTGTGTGTGTGCGTGTGTGCGTGGATACTTTCTTGTTTATCTCGCTGGGGTCTAAGAAAGTTTCCCTTCCTTTCCTCCGTGTTTTCCTTTACCCTTCGCCTCCTCTTCCTCCTCCTCCGCGTCAGCAAGATCCAGTTTTTAAAGATGAATGACGTGAGAAGCCTGTATTTACCCTTCAGCCTCACCTCTGCGCCTTCCGCGTGGCTCTCCCTCGCTGCCCACCTCTCTCAGTGCTTTAAACTCGCCTGTTATCCCCCGGTGTTAGTGGATTGGTATTTTAAACGTTTTTTTTTTTTTTTTTTTCTCGTTTTCACATCTGTGGGTCTTGATTTGCTATTCATATCTCGTTTTCTTTCAATTTCCTTGCCTGTTTTATTCTTCAGTGAGTCAGTTGTTGATGCTGTTGTTTTTTCGTCCTTTTTCTATGGTTTTCTGTTGTGAATTCGGTAGTTTTATTCAGTTTCCTCTATTCGTAACTCTTATTTACCGGTGCACGAGTTCGGCTCATATCTGAAGTCATGTCTTTTATACGAGTTTATAATGGGGAGAAGAAGCAGTCGTTGGCATCCTTTCCCATCCACTTGAATTCGCTCCCCTCACAACATTTTACGAGTGAAAAGTTTTGTTTCACTGGGAGAAGTTGTATACAGCACCTCCAACACACATTCCTGCCTTCCCTCAGGCCCGCGATAAATTTTATGTCTGCTGCCTTTTGAGTTTATGTTGCTTAAGGAATTTTACGTGAAAAGAACAGGCAACTTTCTCCCGTGTTTGGTGTTTGGCTTCATCTTACTTGTGTGTTTCTCTGCCACCCAGTGACGTGTTCGGAGTGCGGATGTCTTGAATTTGCTGCCTCAGATATCTTTCCTTCTGTCCTCTCCTCGTTTATCATTTCCCCAGAGTATTTCTTGTCCAGTTCTTGTGTTCAGCGTGTGTGTTCTCTACTCCGCTATTAGCATGTTCGTTCGTTTGTTTGTGTATTGTTTCTTTGTTGTGAGACTGCTTAATATTTTGTTTACCTTGTTCTGTTGTTAAATGTGTTTTGTTTTTGTTCTTTCTTTGTGTTTTATTCAGTTATATTACTTATCAAATATGTTTTTTTCTTGTTTAAATTTTTCAGCATTGTTAGGCTTCATCTGTGCAAGCCTAATTCCATTCTGGTGTTGAATGTGTGTCTACTCTCTACTGCTCTGTTTTATTAAATTACATATGTCTGTACCATTTTTTTTCTTATATATATATATATATATATATATATATATATATATATATA
The DNA here is from genome assembly GCF_035594125.1 of Scylla paramamosain. Taxonomy (NCBI): domain Eukaryota; kingdom Metazoa; phylum Arthropoda; class Malacostraca; order Decapoda; family Portunidae; genus Scylla; species Scylla paramamosain. The sequence continues at coordinate 75,115 of NW_026973742.1, forward strand.
TATATATATATATATATATATATATATATATATATATATATATATATATATATATATATATATATATATATATATATATATATATATATATATATATATATATATATATATATATATATATATACGAGTATATATATATAGAATATATATATATATATATATATATATATATTTTTTTTTTTTTTTTTTTTTTGTGTGTGTGTGAATCTAGATATTCTATTTTCTTCACCTTACATGGCGTGCGTGTTTCTGTTCATATCGCTATTTATCTTCTCATCTGGATAATAACCTCATTTAACTCTTTTGTTCTTTTGTGTAGTGAAGTCTCTCTCTCTCTCTCTCTCTCTCTCTCTCTCTCTCTCTCTCTCTCTCTCTCTCTCTCTCTCTCTCTCTCTCTCTCTCTCTCTCTCTCTCTTACTTAGTTGTTGTACTTGAAATTCGTTTGTGTATTTTGTGTGTGTGGTTCTGTTCACGTCCATTTTAATTTGGTGGTGTGATGCTTGTTGCCTGACTTTTGAAATACCTTGTAGCTGCATGCTTTGTTGTGTGTTATTCTTCATTTTTTTTCCTGTGTGGAGTTCATTGTGTGTGCAGTTTGTGGTCGCGTGGAGTGTTACGCATGTCTTATGTAGAGCACTCGCAGTAACTAGATTCGCCTTTGTTGGTGTTTCTTCCTCCATATGACTCAGAAAACACGCTGCTTTACTGATCCTCGTCCTGCTACCAAGGGACAAGTTGCCCTGACGTGATGAAAACCGTGAATGAAAAAAGAAAATAGAAAATACGACCTGTCCTGTGAGAAAAGGGGGAAAAAAAAAAGCGAACACACTTTTTTTTTTTTTTTTGATTGCAGCCAGATTGTAGTTCATGCTCGCTGGCGTACTTTTTAGGTAGTTTCAGGTCCAGCAGGTGACCGTGGCGCGGCTCGCAGTTTCGGTGAGAGTGGCCTGTGTGTCCCTCGACTTTTTATGACTCACTCCCGCCACTGGGGTCACCGAGTGTTACAGGAATGCATACTAAGAATCACAGTAATCTATTTTTTTTTTCTATACTTTTTTTTTTTTTCGTTTAAACACCAACACGACTGAAATTGGCGTCATTTTTATTAAATTGCATGCAGGCACTGTTGACCAAAGCCTGAATGTTGATGTAACTCGGTATTCTTCCTTAAAAATTCATCTCTTACCTACGTACGGAAGGCAGTTCACCCCTGTTACTCTGTACGTGATTCGTAATAGTGTTTTAAAGCTGAAACTTGAAAAATTAAGGCGTACACACACACACACACACACACACACACTATCATCAGCTTTGCAATTTGTACAGAAACATGATGCGTCCGTAGATTTTCAAACCAACTTTTGGGGGAACTAATCTCGGCTAATTTGACCCCATACAAGGAGATATGGTAAGGTTCCGTGTCTCTCCCTCTCTTGGCTACATATCTTCACATCTCTTTCCCTCGCCGCTGTCAACCCGAAGCTGCTCGTTGCTGCGGCCAAGAGATCCTATATCCGGAGCACAAGAACATCGGGGTTACCGAGACCAGGAACTTAGCCAGCAATAGCAGTGGTACACGACGCCCACTTGCATTCTTGTCTTGCTGTGAAAAGTGAGTGCGTAAGATTGGATTTCCGCTTGTAGGAGAAAGAAGAAAGAGTCACAAGAGCGAGGAGAGAAAATGCTGCAATACTACAGAGAGAGAGAGAGAGAGAGAGAGAGAGAGAGAGAGAGAGAGAGAGAGAGAGAGAGAGAGAGAGAGAGAGAGAAGTACGAAGAAAGACGGAACAGAGGAGAGAAGAAGAAGAAGAAGAAAAGAAAAAAAAGAGGGATGAACTTCGGCGATAAACACAGGATGAACTTGAGCAAGAAACTGGTCACAGGGAACAGGAATAAAACTCGGCGACTTGAACTGGCAAAACTTGAAGACACGGAGGAGGAAGATTAACGAGAGTTGTGCTGTAGTTACAAGGACGTGAGGCTCCGGATAGGGGGAAGAGATGGGTAATGGACAGACGAAATGCGGAATGTTCTGAGTTTTAGAGGCCAGAGATGGATTGGCACTATGCACGCTGCCAGGCAAGGTGAAGAGAGAGAGAGAGAGAGAGAGAGAGAGAGAGAGAGAGAGAGAGAGAGAGAGAGAGAGAGAGAGAGAGAGAGAGAGAGAGAGAGAGAGAAGGGATTTCTAAAGGGGTGAATTCAAGGTTTTTTATTTTTTTTTCTAGCTTCATTTTTTTTTTTTTTTTGTGGGCTAAAATTGTGAAGAGGAAATGATATGTGCGCTCTCTCTCTCTCTCTCTCTCTCTCTCTCTCTCTCTCTCTCTCTCTCTCTCTCTCTCTCTCTTTCTTATTTATCAAGTTTGGTTTTTGTTCAGGTCCGTAAGGCTTTGCTAGATTATTCGGGCATTCCCCCACCTCTCTCTCTCTCTCTCTCTCTCTCTCTCTCTCTCTCTCTCTCTCTCTCTCTCTCTCTCTCTCTCTCTCTCTCGCAAAGGTTTGATGTGATGCACGATCTATTTTGTGGTATGTTTTTTTCCCTCTGTTTTTCTGCTATTTTTATTATTTGTGTTTCGTTTTTCTTTATTTTTAAGCCTCCCGTAGTCTGTTTAGGAGAAATGTTATGCTGAATTAACTTTCCACGTCGTAATTTCATCTCATTAAAGTAAAATGCGCTGAACCGATTCTTTCTTGACCGGGACGTGCAACACACACACACACACACACACACACACACGAAACTGAACAATGGAAAAAGAAAATCAATAAATCAAGCGATAAAACCTTTCCTTATTAGTTTCTGTTTTCATTTGCATCTCAAGTAAAAGACAATAAGAAAGTACCAAACGAATCCAAACATTTCTCCCTGTTCAAAGCCAAGCAGCTGAAGACGGACAGTACAAAGGGGTAAAGGGCTGAGGGTCTGAGGGGCTGAGGGGCTGAGTGGGTTGGGTTTGTGCATTGCCTTAGTGTCACGCCCTTAGCCTCCCATCGTCAGGAGTGGGGCGGCCGTTGGGCAAGGTTTAGGGGGCCATGAGGTTGCGTCTTGGCATTCATGGGTGTCTTAGGTGCTGCTTTGTTTCTCCCTTTCCCTTTCCTCCTCCTCCTCCTCCTCCTCCTCCTCCTCCTCCTCCTCCTCCTCCTCCTCCTCCTCCTCTGCCTACTTTAAGTCTCATTCTCCTATTTTTTTTCTTTCTTCCGTTCATTCGTACCACGTTCTTGTTTTTTTTTTTTTCCGAAGTTTCTCTCCTTGTGTTCCCTTCCCTCGCAGCTTTTGCCTTGCCTCCTTCCTGCATCCTCTTCTTCCTCTCCCTTCACGTTCATTCTTCCATTTCCTCTTTTCCATCTAACTTTTGCATTCTCTCTCTCTCTCTCTCTCTCTCTCTCTCTCTCTCTCTCTCTCTCTCTCTCTCTCTCTCTCTCTCTCTCTCTCTCTCTCTCTCTCGTCTACTGTATTCTATTTTCTCCTGCTTCCAGTATTTTTCTTATTTTTTCTTATTACTTCTTTCCTATTTACAGTTTGTGTTCCTTTTATTCTGTTTTTTTTTTTTTATCTATTTACAATTTACTTTTTCACACTGAATATTTTTTCTCTTCTCTTTTACATCATTCCCTCCTTTTCATCTACGTTTTACGTTCCCCTTGCTACTTTGCATTTACTTCTTTTTTTTTTCCCCTTCCCTCACAAATACGCTCTTTTTTTCTTATCACAGTTTCAATATTTTCCTTCACGCCTTTCTTCCTCTTATTCCCTCCTTTCCATCCAACATTTTTTTTACATTTCCTTCGCTACTTTTACGTCTTTTATCTCTGACTTACAAATCCCCCCGCCCCTTTTTTTTTTTTTTTATCTCAGTTTCACCATTGTCCTTGCCTCTCTCCCTCCCTCGGTCTTTCTCTCTGTGTACTGCCCCTTTTCATCTTCTTGAGCGATCAGTGTTATATTTTGTGGCAGCATTTTCACTTAGTTTTATCACCATCTTGGTTTGACTTACATGCGGCTGCTCCCGAAAATCATTTGCTTACTGTAGGTTCACTGTTTTCAAGCTCCCTCTGCCTTCCCAGATGTTACTTTCTATAATTTTACTTCTGTTCCGCATCTTTCACAATATGTTGCTCTTTTTTGTATAGTTTCATGTGCATTTTTGTATTTTCTATGCGTTTCCTCTCATTTTAGGTGGTGTTTAGGTGCAGAGAGAGAGAGAGAGAGAGAGAGAGAGAGAGAGAGAGAGAGAGAGAGAGAGAGAGAGAGAGAGAGAGGAGAGAGAGAGAGAGAGAGCGCTGCATATTTCTTCTTTAACCCTTGCATACTTTTGGCTTCTTAACAATATATCTCCCGCACTTTCATGCAGCTTTTCTTCTTGCTTATTTTCACGTCCTGGCAGAGTGGAGAGTAGTCAGCTTTTTCTTTATTTATACATATAGACTTCTTTTTATTTTCCAGTATTTCTCCTTTTCTTATCGTTAGCTTTCCACATAACGGGTTTTATGTTTTTTTTCATTTCTTTTATCTTTCCATCTTGTATTCTTGCTCTCTCTTCCTTGAGTTTTTCACTCTTACTTTCTCTCTTTTCTCTCTTTTCATTTCGTTTCCTTCATGCCCTTCCTGCGTCTATATTTTCTCCTTCCTGTGACTTAAACTCTTTCAAGGCGGAGGTTTCAAGACATCCACCAATTTCGGATGGCGCTTTTGACCTTTATTTAGGGACTGGAGCCTCAGTGGTTCATTTTTTACTGTCTTGTTCACTGCCTCTTACAAAATAAAAAAAAAAAAACATTTTTCTCCTTTTACGAGTATCTTTCTTTTCTCCACTCTCACTCTCTCTTCTCCCTCCTTCTATCTCAGCCTCTCTCCCTCTCTTCATACCATCTTTCTCTTTCTCTCCTTTGACTTACAACTCTTTCTCACCTTCTCTTCCTACTCCCAACTCTTTCTCAGTCTCTCCCTTCACTCTTCCTTTCTCTCCGTTTCTCCCCCTCTCTTCCATCGACCTACATCCATATCTCCCTCTGTTTCTTTCCTTCTTTCTTACCTCACTTTCACCCTCTATTTTTTCCACTTTGTCATACCACCCGTCCCCTTCTGTCAATCTCTCCCACGCTCCCTGTGTTGTCCCGTCCATTTCTGCATCCCTCCCTCTCTTCCTTCACTTTTTGGTATTACAAGAGCCCGTCGCGTGAAGGTTTGGGTGAGTCAGTCCCTTTAACTGGTCTTCCCACCTCGGCATTAGCGTGAACCACAAGGGCTGATGAGAGAGAGAGAGAGAGAGAGAGAGAGAGAGAGAGAGAGAGGTTTTGGCCAGCTCTTCTCTCCACATGAAAACTCAGCGTGTTAAGGTCCCCGAGTGTACCTGTCATTAGGGAATGTTTCACTTCACTGGGGAATGTGATGAGACATTCCCCAGTGCGCCTCCATTTATTCCAGCTACGCCTCTGGTTAAGCGGGCCCGGGAAATTAAGGTAAGAGGCGGTCTAATCAAAGGGAAAATATATGGAGATTAAGTCAATAGTTTTTTTCATCATTGTTTTCTTTCCAGATAAGTCGAGAGAATATAATGGAAAAGTTAATGAATAATTCGACGCAAAGGAAAGAAGAAAAGAATATTTTTGCAATATTATTCAGAAAAAAAAACTTGATAAATGATTAAATGAAAAAAAAATATTAATGAAAGGAAAAGAGAGAGGGAAAGCGCGGAGAGTGCGGTAGAGATTCAAAGATCGTAAATGTCAATAATTATATTCGGCTTGCTTTACAGGAAGGATGGGAAGTTTTCTTTAAATTTAATGGAGGAACCTGCATAAAAGAAAGAGGTGAGAAATGGAAAGATATTGGAGAAGGAGGTACAGGAACGACTTAACGAATAAAAACAATGCCTACAGGGAAAAAAAAAAACATGAAAATATAAAGCACATTATTTGATAATTTCTTCTTATGTTACGTTAATTTTGACTGAATGGAACGAAAAAGGCGTGAATGGTGGACAGAGAGAGAGAGAGAGAGAGAGAGAGAGAGAGAGAGAGAGAGAGAGAGAGAGAGAGAGAGACGGAAGCACGAAAGAGGAAAAGCTGCAAGGACAAGGGGGGGCTGCCAGGGACGAAAGACGGAAAAGTGTTGAGGAAAGAGGAAGGGACCGTGGTGGAAGGAGATAAGACTTTGAAGGGGAGTGGGTGGGTGATGGAAGGGAAAAAGACGAAGGGACATGGAAGGGAGGCTGAACAGAGAGAAGAGAAAAGCCATAAAAGGAGTAGAACAAAAAAAAATGTTTGTGAATGTAGAAAATTAGGAAGAGGAGAAAGTCGTGGGAGGAAATTTGAAGATAAGAAAATGATTGACGGAAAGAGAAATAAAATAGGGGAGATGTAAAAGAAAAGCAAGATAGGAAAAAAAACATGTAAACGTTGGAAAACAAGCAAAAGAAACGTGGACACGAGAGGAAATAGAAAGAAAGGAAACAATATCAAAGCTTGAACCACGAATACAAAGAAAACGAACATGTGAGAAAGAAGAAATAAAAACAATATTACACGTACATTAATCCAGTGAATGAAGAAACAAAATTAAACAAAAACGAAAACAAAACAGAGTAAAAAAAAAGCATAGACGTAAAAGAAAAACGACAAAGAACTAGCAAGAAAAAATAAAAGAATGGAGATAAGCAAGTGGCGCGTGAGTGTTGATTGAGGAGGTTGTGACGAACGGAAGAGGGAAAGGAGGGAAAGTAAAGGAAAAAAGAAGACATGTGGTTGGCAAGGGCGTGGTGTGTGAGGGAGGGAATCCCAGAACGATAACAGAGGTGCACCAGCATCGTCTGTTGATCACCAATACCCGACGGAGGCGTGAAGGAGGCTCGGAAGGAGGAATGAGGTCAGATGGGAAAGCCACGCCAGGTCCTACATGTTTTAGTGGTCGGCTGAGGTCAGGGAGCGCCGCCACGAGGTCACTGAGGTCAAGGGAGCGGAAAACAAAACGACGGTGGGAAAAATCTCTCCGAATTCTCGCCAAAACAAGGCTGTTTTCTTGCAATGTTTTATGTCAATGTTGCTCGGTTCTATATATTTTTCAAGATTTAATGTATAGTCCTACTGTTAATTTTGGATAGTTCTGTTGTGTATATGTTTTTTTTCCATTATTCCTCCAGTACCGTTCGCATTCATCCGTAACTGTACACGAAAATATGAATTGAAAAATGAATACACTGGTGGCCAGTTGTGCAGGAATAAACTGCTCGCTCGATATTGTTTCCTTTGGATCTTATATGAAAAATTTTAATCATTGTTGCAATTTTTTTTACATCCACTTGAATGCTGCACTTATCTTGGAGAGAGAGAGAGAGAGAGAGAGAGAGAGAGAGAGAGAGAGAGAGAGAGAGAGAGAGAGAGAGAGAGAGAGAGAGAGAGAGAGAGAGAGAGAGAGATTTGTGAATGTTTAAATATACATATATTTAAACATCAAAGTGAAGTTTCCCGCTAGATGAATCCTTCAAGAGACTTAGAAGCAGCCTGGCGGGAAGTCAGATAGCCAGACAGACAGACAGACAGACAGACAGACAGACAGACACAGACAGACAGACAGACAGCCAGACAACCAGTCAAACAGACAGACAGACGACCAGCCAGACAGACAGGCAGACAACCAGCCAGATAGACAGCCAACAAGCCAGACAGACAGACAAACTACCAGTCAGACAGACAGACAGACAGACAGACAGACAGACAGACAACCAGTCAAACAGACAGACAGCCAGCCAGTCAAACAGCTAGACAGACAGACAGCCAGACAGACAGACAACCAGTCAAACAGACAGACAGCCAGCCAGTCAAACAGCTAGACAGACAGACAGCCAGACAGACAGACAGCCAGACAGACAGACAGACAGACAGACAGCCAGATAGATAGCCAGACAGACAGACAGACAGACAGACAGCCAGATAGATAGCCAGACAGACAGTCAGACAGATAAGCAGACAGGCAACCAGACAGCCAGTCAGCCAGATCAATCAGCCAGCCAGACACAGACAGACAGACAGACAGACAGACAGACAATCAGCCAGCCACAGACAGACAGACAGACAGACAGACAGACAGACAATCAGCCAGCCAGACACAGACAGACAGACAGACAGACAGACAGACAATCAGCCAGCCAGACACAGACAGACAGACAGACAGACAGACAGACAGACAGCCAGACAGATAGCCAGACAGACAGACAGACAGACAGATAAGCAGACAGGCAACCAGACAGCCAGTCAGCCAGACAGACAGACAGACAGACAGACAGACAGACAGACAATCAGCCAGCCAGACACAGACAGACAGACAGACAGACAGACAGACAGACAATCAGCCAGCCAGACACAGACAGACAGACAGACAGACAGACAGACAGACAGACAGACAGACAGACAATCAGCCAGCCACAGACAGACAGACAGACAGACAGACAGACAGACAATCAGCCAGCCAGACACAGACAGACAGACAGACAGACAGACAGACAGACAATCAGCCAGCCAGACACAGACAGACAGACAGACAGACAGACAGACAGACAGCCAGACAGATAGCCAGACAGACAGACAGACAGACAGACAGACAGACAGACAGACAGACAGATAAGCAGACAGGCAACCAGACAGCCAGTCAGCCAGACAGACAGACAGACAGACAATCAGCCAGCCAGACACAGACAGACAGACAGACAGACAGACAGTAAGGCAGATAGTTAAACTCACAGCTATGGAGGCAAAAGTAAAATAATGAATCTGGAATAGAACTGAATATTAAAGAAACCATATTTACTTTAATCGCGTAATCAATGTATATCAGCCTTTTTATTAGGTTTTATTTTTGGAAATGTCAATTAATACGTGTTTTTATTACGTGTTAAGCCTAAGGACTAAGAAATGAGAGAAAGTGTGCTCTACATGTCGTCCCTCAAAAAATAATTATAGGATGAAATTCCAAAAATGTTTAGTGTCAAAGGTGTCTTGATGCTCCTCTTTTTATTCTATTTTATTTATTTATTATTATTATTATTATTTATTTATTTTTTTTTTTGCCACTTCCTGATGACTTGAGGATTGATGCAAACTTGGTTATAACTATTACAGTATTGATTTACTTGCAGGCCCACCATTGCTGCAATCCACCAAATATATCAGACAATAAATCGACTTGTTTTTTATGTTCTATTATTTTACTTTGGGTAGCGTGTGTGTGTGTGTGTGTGTGCAACTGGTGTTTTGGTGGTGTTGCCTCGCTACGTATCCAAACACTTGTACACGCCTACACACACACACACACACACACACACACACACACACACGATTCAGGGTAGAGGAGTTTATGAGTGCAAAACAGTGCCCACACACGGCCGCCCAAATATTATAACAAACACCAACAGTCGCAGAGTAAACATTGCATAATCGGCGAGTGAACAGGTGGACTCACGCGTGGCAAACCCGATGCTCCTGCCCGCTGCTTTACGAAAGATGTGTTCTGTTCAGGCGGAGGTAGAGCAACATTGGGTAGGACTGAACGCTATTACATGGGGGAGCTCAGGACTTAGGGAGGGACGTAAGATCGCCTTGGTGAGAGGATATATTGCTTTAAGAATCTATAGCACCGTGATGGTATGAGAGGAAAATATTATTACATAAACTTATGTTCCTATGTTGAGAAATATTTCTTTTCTGAGACATGTTCGTGTTGTTCAGGTGGAGAGGGAAAGTGAAGTGATAGAGGATGAGTGGTGCAATTATTTCTCTTGGTGAGCTGAACTGTGGTAGGAAATTGTGACTGGTGCCGCAAACTAAAGTAAATGCGAGATATGGTGATGTTGCGTAAACAAAATTTATCAGAATAACAGAACTGTGAGAATAGAAGGGTGTGTTTGTGATTGTGTTATTGCCACAACACATGAAAGAGAGCACCTCGAGATCAGAGTGTACTTGGAAAAGAGAACTATAAATATTGTGTTATGATAATCCTTACACCAGATTTATTGAAATTAGTTAAATTTACAAATTGTTGTTGTCATTGTTGTTGTTGTTGTTATCCTCATTAATAATTCTTCTATCGCTGTTTTTGCAAATAACAACAACAACAACAACAACAACAACAACAACAACAACAACAACAACAACAACAGCAACTGTTTTCTCTGCTGCTGCTACTGCTGCTGCTAATACTAATGCTACTATCAGCCGCTATTACTACTGATCATTTTTCTTTTGCTACTGTTGCTACTACTACTACTACTACTACTACTACTACTACTACTACTACTACTACTACTACTACTACTACTACTACAACTAGTACTTCCTAAGTGAACGATAGGACCTTGAGATCCGTAAATAAATCATACTCTAATATTTCTGAAAAATGAACAAAATCACTATAATAATAATAATGAAAGAAATCACAAACTGTATCCTGCCAAACACTCACAGGTCTTCACATTGGACACCAAACTATCACTTACCAGTAAGCGACAGTCGTGGAATATCACGGGAATACATAATCCTTCCATATATATATATATATATATATATATATATATATATATATATATATATATATATATATATATATATATATATATATATATATATATATATATATATATATATATATATAAGCGAGATGAAAAAAAAAAGTATCCTCGTATATTGTAAACGCAGAATGTGACTACATTGTTATCTTCGCTGAATGGAAGCACGGAATGAAGACTCGAAATCCGAATGAAAAGGAAAATGATGGGAAGGTAAAACATTGGTGGTGGGCAGCGCAGGGACAGTGTGCTCCCTGGCAGGCGAGTGGGAGCACTGTGGCGTGGCGGAGCATACTTGCCTCAGCGTGGTATTATTCCCTGCCCCAACTGGGGTCGTGTTGGGTGTCACTTAGCGGAAACGTACATCCCTTAGGGACAGGCATCTTCAGTGGCTGTTTTTGCTTTTTTTTCTACTCTTTCTTAGTCATTGGTTAGTGCCCCTCTTACTACACACACACACACACACACAGAGAGAGAGAGAGAGAGAGCGCTCTGTCTCACTTCCCCGAAATGCAAACACGAGAGGAAGATTCCACGGCTGCGAGTGAAAGATAACAAGCACAAGGGGAACAAAAAAGGAAAAAAAAAAAAAAAAAATAGAAAAGTGAATAATTTTTATTTAACAGGAGGTTCTGAGTTGCCTGAGAGTGAAGCCAATTAAGAGATTAATGTGTTTGTTCTCATTGAAGCTCCAAAAAAGGACTTAATATCCTCTCTCTCCGATATGATTTACTTGTATATTTGTATCAGCTATCCTCTCTGGTGCTGAAAAATATATGGAAAAGCTCATAATGTTTTGACCATTAATAAAGCGACGACTTTTGGTATTTGGTGCATGACTGTAGGAGGACTTATTGGTGAAGCGGTGGTGGAAGGAGATGCGTTATGGCAAGATCTGGTGGTTATTTATAGCTTGGTCTGTAAGGAAAAATATGAAGACAGGCCAATAATATGAGACGTGGTAGCGGGTTCTTGCCTCCGTTGTGTGTGTGTGTGTGTGTGTGTGTGTGTGTGTGTGTGTGTGTGTGTGTGTCCCTCTCCATGAAGGGCTGCACATATAAAAGTTTGCGCTCAACAAGCCTGCTCTTCACAATATTTATCTAGACGAATATGTAATATGAATGTATAATATAGACCAATAAATCTCTCTCTCTCTCTCTCTCTCTCTCTCTCTCTCTCTCTCTCTCTCTCTCTCTCTCTCTCTCTCTCTCTCTCTCTCTCTTTTACAGTCCTAGAAAAGCGGATTTTCTTGTCTCATCTTTTACATCTTTATTTTTTCTATATTTTTTAATACAAGTACCTGCAACGTGGGGGTAAAAAAAAAAAAAAAAAAAAAAAAAAAAAAAATATATATATATATATATATATATATATATATATATATATATATATATATATATATATATATATATATATATATATATATATATATATATATATATATATATATATATATGTATATATATATATATATATATACACAGCAGATTACATGCAGTCCATTCTCCCCATATCTGTTCGTATATAAACGTGTGCATCATTTCTATACATCTGTTGCCTGTTTTGTAGTGCTCCTGTTACCGCGTGTTGTGTGTGCTGTTTTCTTCCTTTTCTTCATGTCCTTTTTTTTGTTATCCTTCATGTTATTCTTGATCTTTTTCTTTTTCCTTTTCTTGTTCTTGTTCTTGTTCTTGTTGTTCTTCTTGTTCTTGTTCTCGTCCTCGTCCTCGTTGTGTTGGTCCTCTCGTGGCATTGGTTGGCGCCATGTTCAGCCCATTCTTTTCTTTTTTTTCTTTTGCTCCTCCCTTTGGCATTTTTTTTTAATTACGG
>NW_026973742.1:92500-135000 GCF_035594125.1 Scylla paramamosain
TCTATTGTAATTAAGTAAAACTCCTAGGTACTGATATTCACTTATTGTTTGGATATTCTCTTCTCTAAAGACAAAGTCATAGGTGCCATAATTCACCCTCCCTCTACTAAACACTACAACCTTTGTTTTGCTGTTATTCACATCTAACTTCCATTGCTCACAATATAATTCCATTGCTTTGAGAATATTTTTAATTTCATCTTCACTATTAGCTAAAATAACTGTGTCGTCAGCATACATCATAACCAATAGATTTAAATGTAAATCAAGAAAATTATCATCAGATAACAGATAATTACAGTTGTTTTCTACCAGGGAATCTTGTATATCATTAACTTATAGAGCAAACAGCAATGGAGAGAGATCTTCTCCCTGTCTTACTCCTTTAGTACAAATGAAAGTGTCAGATGTTTTTTGGTAAAATTTTACACATGACTTTATATTCATGTACATATTTCTAATAACATTAAGTACTTTACCACCTATATTTTCTTTCACCGTCTTGTACCAAAGCCCATCCCTCCATATTGTGTCAGAAGCTTTCCTGTAGTCAATAAAGAGACAGAACAGTTTTCTCCTCTTCCATAAGAACAAGTCCGTGATACACTTCAGTAAAAATATATGGTCGAGGTACTGTAACCTTGCCGAAACCCACCTTGTGTTTCTTTTACAATATTGAATCTGTTTGAATAGTGTGTTAGTCTGTCATTAGCTATTGATGTGAAAAGCTTACTTAAACAACTTAGTAAAGTTATAGCCCTATAATTATGTGGCTCATCAACATCACCTTTATTTTTATACAAAGGAACAATAAATAACCCCTATTAGCCATTGCTCTGGTAAGTCTCCTGTATCTAGAATTCTATTAAACATTTTAACATACAGATTAAGAAGGATATTTTTATCACCTTTGATGTGTTCATTAACGATGTTATCATAACCAGGTGCTTTGTCTTTCTTGAGTTTTCCAACAGCTTTCACCACCTCATTTTCTGTTGTAGGCTCATTCAATACTTGCCTTTCTCCTAACTCATGTGCAACACTTTCTGCTTCCATTCAATGTCCATCAACTGCATTAATATCTTCTGATAAACTCTTGAAGTGATGATGAAAATTAGAATTTCTGCTGTTAGTGTAGTCTTACTATTATTAACATTTCTTTCTCTTGATATTTTCCAATATTTTTTGGGACCTTTATTATTGTTTTATTTTAACTTAGTCACCAAGCTTTCCTTCTCTTTACTCTGCACTCTTTTCTAATCAGCCTTATATTTCTTACTTTTTTCTGTCATGACTATAATTTTCTTCACTCCTTCTTCGATTATATTTACGTCTAGCCTTATAGTAGGCTTTCCTTGTTTTCCAGCATTGATTGTCACACACAAATAGGCTTACATTATTACTTTGTTTAACAAAATTTTTCCTTTTTTTGGGTGTGAATACCTTTATAGGTGGTTCTGACAATGTGTTCTTTAACCAAGAATTCACCTCTTCAGCAGACATAAAATCCCTCTGCTCTATTAACTCCTTTACCTCACCTTCATTAATTTCTGCTTTATAATCATCTTCCTTTGTTGCACTCCATTTCCCTGTTAAGCTACAATTATTCACAGGTATATTACTTCCATCATTATTTCTTTTCTTTTCAATATTAACTTTTAGTTGTACATGTGTACCACAATGAATATCTGAGTACAGCGGATCAAAATCTAGTATTCTAAATTCCTGTTCATTTTTCTGAACAGTGTTGGTGAGCCAGTGACATAATCCACCAGTGTAGCATAAGTAGTTGTGGGTTTCCCCACTCTAAGCTCTTCATCTAGTCTACCATTAAATATACACACATCATTATTACTACAAATTGTCACCAGGTCAAAGTCCAGATTCGTCTTCCTCTGGGTCATCGATGGACCTAAAACCTGTTAAAACAATAAGGGTAAGGCGCGTGAAGCATATAACACGTGGTAACAGGAAAGAGAAACTACGCCGTGTCACTCGCCACCGCCTCAACCATTGCGGACCCTGTTATTGCAACCACCACCACAGATACGCCTGATCCTACTGCTGCCACAGCCTCTTTATCATTGAAACACAAAAAGCAACCACCCAGCATTTCCTCAGGTGTTCTTGGAAAGAAAAGGAGTGTGCAAAGTGGACAAGGAAGGAGGCGTATGAAAAAAAAGGTAAAAGGCTCCCTCGACACAACCACCACCACCACCAGCTCTGGTGTCACCACCTCCACCGCCGTTACGTATTTAGTTTCTTGTTTGGAATATTTTTTTCCCATAGAGGAACTGTAAAATGAAGTAGGTGTAAGAAAATGCAGTAAAGTTACTGGTTTTTTGTTTCTTGTTGAGGAAGAACTTCTTTTTCTAGAAAAGAAACGCTTAAAGGGTTAATGTTAGTGCAGCAGGATTAGCACATTATTTCAGGCATTACAGCACATCAGCATTAGCACAGCATCACAATTCTGTAACAACATTATTTTAGGCATGACAACATCACAAGCAGAACAACATTACATACAAACGCAAAACAGCATCACATAACAGTGATAATAAGATTAAGATGCTGTGATGCTGAGGGTCAGATTATGATGTTGTGCTGTTAGGTCTAAGATAATAATGATGTGATGTCTAAGATACCCTGTGATGCTGTTAGATCTAAGATAATGAGGCTGTAATGCTGTTATGTCTAAGATAAAGATGATGTGATTCTGTTGTCTAAGAATAACACAACAGCAACACAGCATCACCACCAGTACCCAGGCATCATCACCACACACATCAGTTTCCCCACAAACCTCACCATCAGACACACACAACCACCACCAGTACCCAGGCATCACCATGCAGCGTCACACTCAAAACAGCAGCATCACATTTGAACAGCCCATGGTGAGGAATTAAAGCAAGAGGGAATATTGCGTAATAATTGTAAGTACTCGGTAGGTTCCCACGTCACCTGTTCAAAGCAGACGATTTTTTTTGCTTTTGCTACTTTTTGCTATTGTGGCAGTATGTACTTTGTTTATTTGACAGTTTCATCAAATTTATCTTATTTTCTGAGTAATTGCGTTTTTAATAATGTTTTAAGTGCAACAGGAACCGAATTCTTGAGTAATGAAAGATGAGGCTACAAGAAGAAGCAGAGGAAATTCCGAAATGGACGTCGGTGTGTGTTTTTCCATCTTATTTCACCATTTTATCCTCAGGTGAGTTGTGTACACGTGTGTCAGTTATCCTAAATATACTCTAAAGTGTCTATAATCAGTAAGATTTGGTAAATAAGGTGAAGGAGTAATAGGAGACCGGAAATAAGTGTTTTTATAAGAAGCCGGTAGGTGCAGAAATATGTCATAATACATTAGCATTCTGGGATAATATTATCAATAAAGGCGCCTCATGAAGCAGCCACATCATGCACGTGTGGTGAGGAATACTCGCTGAACAACGCGTGTGTGTGGGTGGTATTGTGTGGTCAGGCAGTGCTGCGTAACAGGAATGTGACATTTGTGCTGCCCACCGATTCAAATGTGCTGTAATTTTGGATCAGGCTGTTATGTAGGCCTCCGCGAGAGTATCAAGGCAGCAGATTCAGATTGAGTACTTTTATTCACAATACATATGCGTATACAAAAGTGGTGGAAATAGATGAGAGTAAGTTTAAGTGAAAGTATATGTGGACAAGCTGGCGGAGGGACTGTGCGTTTGGCGGCCCGTGTGGAGAGCCAGGCAGCTCTCCACACAGCTGGGGGCCTGCGGTGGGAGGAGGGGGGCGTGGTAGGACAGCGTCAGTCTGGCCTGCATCCTAATGGCTTGCCTGCTGTTTATTTATTTATTTACTTATTTATTTATTTTTTTTTTTTACATTTATGAGTAAATTTTTTGGGGTTGTGCGTGATTTTCTTGTCTTTTCACGTTTATTTTTCTTCTGTTTATTGTTTTTGTGTTAATGCATCATGGCGGTGTTTTGTATAGTTTTTGTTATTTTTTTCTTATAATTTCATGTTCTTGTGCATTATTCTTATTTCATTAAGTGGTAAATATTAATAGGGATCTGCTGGAGATCTTTATGTGGTGTACATCCTATCATACATGCCTCACACACACACACACACACACACACACACACACACACACGTAGACAAAGAATGTTTTATAAATTTAGACACAGAGTACAAGGGGACAGTAAGAAGTTGCTGAAAGTTAACTGTAGAAGAGACATCAAGCAGTATAGTTTTCCTCACAGAAGTGTTAACAAATGGAATGAACTCTGAAGACGTTGTCAATGTCCAAACTGTCCATGCTCTTAAGACCAAACTGGATAGACATAGAGACTATGAGATTACTCCCCTCCCGTAAACCACTACTAGGTAAACACACACACACACACACACACACACACACACACACACACACACTGATCTTCCAATAACTGGAAGTTATTAGAATAACTGGAAGTTCCAAGAACTGACACTACACACACACACACACAGATCTTCCATTACCAAGAACTAACACCCAGACTGCAGGCTGCACACACACACACACACACACACACACACATGCATTGACTCTAGGTTATTTGATTCCTCTTTTTTTTTCAATTTTGAGGAAATCTCTGCTGGGGAGACTGGTCACTTGATAGCAACAAGAACTGACGTCAGTTGACCAAGACACCACTAGGAATTGACATTAGCTGACCAAGACAGGACCAGAAATTGACACCCACTTGCCACAATATCAGTAAGTAAACAAGGTGTGTGTGTGTGTGTGTGTGTGTGTGTGTGTATTTACCTATGGTGTTTTTACTCCCAGAAGAACGTTTGGGCATTGGTCGAGTAGGGGAATTCCCTGTGAGTTGCATTGTCTCTACAGGACCAATTATCAGTTTAACACTTTGGTGGAAAGGACAAGTGACTGTTTCTCTCTCTCTCTCTCTCTCTCTCTCTCTCTCTCTCTCTCTCTCAGTATTGTATGATACTGTGTGAATAATTTTTGTATAATTCATTTCTTCATGGTAATTGATTTGCGTAATCTCAATTTTGGGCAGAGCAGATTGGTGGTACTGTTGTCTCACTCACATGATTGGCTATGGTTGTTGGAAGTATTGCTGTGGAGGATGCAATGACTGGACCTTTATAGGCCCTTCTCTTCTAAAAATACTTATTCTTGTTGTAAGTAAGTTATTTCTCCCAGCTGTGAAGAACATGCGAGCACTTGGGAGTTGCTTCCATCATGGGAGTGTCCCTCAAGAGTAGGAGCCACCCCTCTCACTGACCTGAGTCACCTGACCCTATCAGTAAGCATCCCAGGTGCTCCACCAAAATGATAACGCTGCAAAGCTATGTTGTCAAATGTTTTGATATTTATATAAGATCCAGACTATTTATTATCTTAGAACCCAAACCATTCATAGCACTGCTTGGTTTGATGAGCTGAATAATCCGTACTCAATATTCCATTTTCAATAGAGAGTAAAAAGAATTGATATATTTAAGAGAAATTGTGTGATGTGGCAGAGTATCTAACAGATCTCAGCCAATGCCTAAACATTCTTCTAAGAATAAAAAGAGTATAGTTGTATTTACCTAGTTGTATTGTACAGGGAGCAAGCCAAAGCTCATGTTGTTGTCTCCATAACCAGCTTCTCTTTAAACCTATGTACACTGTTTGCCACAACTACCTCTTACTTCAAATCATTCTGGATTTCAATAGTTCCATATGGGAAGTTGTATTTCTTGATGTCACTTGAACATCCACTCTTCTTTATTGTCTTCCTATGCCCCTTCATGTCTCTTTCTCTCCCTCTTTCATCTGTGGTAACAGGTCGTTTCTGTCTATTCTTTCTATATTGTTTACTAATTTGTACATTATTAGGTCTCCTCTTTCTCTTTCATGCAGTTTTTTTTTTTTTTTTTATGCAAGAGGGACACTGGCCAAGGGCAGCAAAAATCCAATAAAGAAAAAAGCCCACTGAGGTGCTGATCCCCAAACACTGTCCAAAGCAGGTCAGAAATTGAAGGATAAATGTCTTGAAACCTCCCTCTTGAAGGAATTAAAGTCATAGGAAGGTGGAAATACAGAAGCAGGTAGGGAGTTCCAGAGTTTGCCAGAGAAAGGGATGAATGACTGAGAATACTGGTTAACTCTTGTATTAGAGAGGTGGACACAATAGAGGTGAGAGAAAGAAGAAAGTCTTGTGCAGTGAGGCCACGGGAGGAGGGGAGGTATGCAGTTAGTAAGATCAGAAGAGCAGTTAGCATGAAAATAGTGGTAGAAGACAGCTAGAGATGCAACATTGTGGTGATGAGAGAGAGGCTGAAGACAGTCAGTTAGAGGAGTTGATGAGACAAAAAGCTTTTAATTCCACCCTGTCTAGAAGAGCAGTACGAGTGGAACCGCCCCAGGCATGTGGAGCATACTCCACACATGGATGGATAAGGCCCTTGTACAGAGTTAGCAGCTGGGGGATGGTGAGAAAAACTGGAAGAGATGTTTCAGAATGCCTAACTTCGTAGAAGCTGTTTTAGCAAATGAGATGAGATGTGAAGTTTCCAGTTTAGATTATATTGGGGTTTAGTAGGGTGATCCATAACTGTTCCTTTCCACTGGGAGGGGGTGACAGGACTAAGAGTGTAAATGTGTGTGTGTGTGGTGCTTTGTCTGGACTACCCTGTGTGGGATTGCCAGCCAGGTATAGAGATAAATAGGTGGTGTCTTTGATATTAGGAAATATAGTACGACTACATGTAATACTGCTTTACTCATCATGTATAGAATCTGTTGATGGTTCTCTAGAGTGTATCACTAAGAACTGATTTCCTTCCAGGATTGACACAGAAGAGTGAAGGACTGCCTGCTGCCTTGATGCAAGAAAGTTTAGGCTGCCATCTCACTCCTGCATTGACAGCTGATTTGTGCTGAAGCCCACCAGTCCAGTCAAGCCAGGAGGGACCAGGTGATCAGTGCTGAGGAGTGGAGAGTGGGATGGCAGGAATTAGAAGCTTTAAGAGGTTCTGAAGAAGAGATGAAGTGGAAGATGAACCTGGGGGCTGTCAGCTTTGTGGAATCCTGGTAAAATTGGAGGATGAACTCCGCTGCCTGTCAAATCTGTCCTGAAGTGAAGTGCTCTGACTGAATTGGGCCTTCCGTCATCACAGTTGAAGAGAACCCAGCTCTGTCTGAACCCTGCCTGTCAGTTGCTAAACATTGCAGAAGATGGAGCCGTGGGTGAACCAAAGCCATACGTGAACCCGGCAAGAAAGTGGTGTTGCTGTCCTGAGGCTCAGGAGCACCAATTCACTGTCCACCCTCCTTCATCATGGAAAGATGTGTATGAACAAAGAAATTACTTGATGAAAAATAAAACTCACTGTAATTTGTCAAATTTAATAATTGTATTGTGAAAAAAAAATTAAATTTGCTTAATAATTATAACTCAATGTAATCTGCCTTATAATTGTTAGCTAGCTTTGTAAAAAAAAATTATTTATTGAGATCAATATCCCTGTAGTGAAGGAGGAAGGACTCAGAAAGGAGTCCTTCCTCCCTCCTTCACTACAAAATACTAAGTTTAAGGCTTCACTACAAAATACTAAGTTTAAGGTGCGATTTGTACATAGAGGCACCGTCCCTCCCTGCATTCAGGGAGGGTCAATCTACAGGGAAATCCAGGAGCCTCTATGTGCAAATCACACCTTAAACTTAATTAAAAAAAAATAATTGAGTCCTTCCTCCTTCACTACAGGGATATTGAGTCCTTCCTCCTTTACTACAGGGATAATCATCTGTATTTGCTTTCTTTTTACACATTTTTTTTTTTACAAATTTCAAGATAATTTAAGACAATATTTAAAGTAATAATTATACAATACTACCTTGTTTGTTTGTCAAGAACATCCTTCACATTTCAAGATGGTGAAGACAAGATAGTATATACAATACTATTTAAACTGAAGACAAACAAATTGCACTGAAGCCAACAAAGACAAGGCATTGTGGGGAAGACATCAGAGACAAGCTGTGTCTATGGTCCTCCCAGGCAAGGCAGCAGATGATGACAGCTGTCAGGGGAGGCTGGGCTGCTGGGGTGGGCTTCCTGCAAAATTAGGACAAATCTTAGATGCAAGGATACATAGAACAGTTGGTGGTATTTGGTGATGCATGAAGGAGATAAACATGCAGATATAGAAGAGAGAGAAACATGCAGATATAGAAGAGAGAGAGAGAGAGAGAGACTTGTACAGTCTGAAGGTACTAGAGGGAAACTGAAGGACAGCTCAAACAATGAGTGGACGGGCATGGTAGGAGCTTTGCAGTCAGGGGAAGCTGACCTCACTGTCTCTGAATTGTCCATCACTGAAGAGAGGCTGAAAGTTGTTACCTACACCCAGCCTATATATATACACAAGTGATGATCAAATAATGATTTAAGGATAGTGAACAAAGCACTCCCTTAACAGATTAACTTGGATCAGCAAAATGTTTACAATATGAAATGTCAAATAATTTGATTGATATATCTATATACCACATTGGCAACCCCATACAGGGTGGCCCAGACAATGCACCATATATTCACACATACAACATTCACAGTTAACCCAAATAATAATGTATTTACATACCAGGCCAAACAATCCCCCACAGGACACCCCAGACAAACCACCACACATTCACACTCTCAGCTCCACTAATAACTTATTTTTCTGTATATATCAGGCTGGCAATCACACACAAGATGGCCCAAACAAGGCACCACACACACATCCTTCACACTCTTAATACCTGTCAACCCCTAATGGAAAGGGACAGTCTTATGGCCCACCACACCACACTACACCTCAGGAGCCCAGGCACAGCATTCACTTAACAAAAAATCACATTAACACTCACTCCCCACAAAACAAATTAACACAAAATCAGATTAAACACTCACCCCAATGTGATGTTCACAAGGCAAGTCCTCCTCTCATAGCTATAAACCTTTTGTGGCCACCTATGATGATCTTGACAAGATGCTACTAGCCTACACAACCCCAATGGACACAGCTCTGTACTGGTGCATCCTGACTAACATGATAGGTTTGGCTAGCATCCTCTTCTTTGCTGACCAACTCCAGAGGTGCTACATACCCATGGGGGAGAAGCCTGTCAGCATGGGAGTTGCTGGCTGGTACGTGTTGTCAGCTCTCCTACAGCAAAGTGAGGACCTGTTGGGGTGTGGGACTGGTCAGTTCAATGGTGGTAGTGTTTAGTGTTTGGTAAAATGGCTGGTACATGTTATCAGGTCTCCTACAGCAAGGTGAGGACCTGAAAGGCTGAGACTGTTAGTTGAATGCAAGGACTGGTTAGCTGCAGGATAGCAATGTTTAGTGTCCGGTTAGTTAGCTAGTACACCTGTCAAAATATTTTTTGTTACTCTAGGTTCTGAAATTGACCGCAACAAACACTGGCACAGCAGCCGTGATGACTTGTAGAGGTTGGTACGTCTTCCTGTCCCCCCCCCTCTCGAATCATTCTTCTCCCTCGTAAACATCCCATACTATTATCACTTAAGTGTAGTTCATTCTGTAGAGCAAATAATGGTTCATGGAGTGCATTTTCCACATCATACCAGTCACAAATTCCCCAGTAACTAGCAACTTGGCACAGCAGGGTTACCAACTTTGCACCATACAGCATGAGTTATACCAGAAATCATTGTGTGATGTGTCATACTGTAACACACCATAAAGGTGACAACATTTTTTTGATGGGTGTACATGTGTATATGGGTGGGACTGTTAGATGAATACAAGGGTAGTGGTGTTTAATGTTTGGTAAGATGGGAATACAGGAAGACAATCATTAAAGGATAGATTTAAAATTGGTAAACTTCACATGACATCTGATGTATTTCCATAATTGTGTTGATATTAACTTCAATTGGTTCTGGCATGAGCAATGCAAGCAAGTGGTGTTGATACAACTGTTATGGATATCGTAAGTAATGTATTTAATTTTGTTATCAGTAGTTCTCATGATGAAGGTATCAACAGTTTTCTTAGTAAGATATAATGTTTAAATCTTTCAGAAATGGTGAGAAAATTTTCAAATTGTATTTTTATCTCTGAAACATTTTAAAATGGTCTTTTCAACACTTGAATTTAAAATTATCTACTTTTGTCCCTTTCAAAGATTTAAATTGCTTTTGCATCATTTTCCAGGTTTTAAAATTGCTTTTTTTATAGCATCTTCCCCCCCTCCTCCTCCTCCTCCTTCTGCAGGCTCCAACACCTACCCAATCAGCAGTGCAGCATGGGTCACCTACAGGGTTGGCTGTGGTGTGTCCCTCATTGTGTACACATCATACTCTGCCACACTGGTCTCACACCTGGCAGTGGAGCAGTCTGTGACTCTGCCCTTCAGCAACCTGCAGGAGCTGTCTAGGCAGTCAGGCTGGGATGCTGGATGCAACAACAATGACCTCTTCAAAGTGACAGCCTCACTGGCTCCTTGGTTTTTTGCTCCCTGTGCTGATATACCATCCACACTTCAGAGAGAGAGAGAGAGAGAGAGAGAGAGAGAGAGAGAGAGAGAGAGAGAGAGAGAGAGAGAGAGAGAGAGAGAGAGAGAGAGAGAGAGAGAGAGAGAGAGAGAGAGAGAGAGAGAGAGAGAGAGACAGACAGACAGACAGACAGACAGACAGACAGAGAGAGAGAGAGAGAGAGAGAGAGAGAGAGAGAGAGAGAGAGAGAGAGAGAGAGAGAGAGAGAGAGAGAGAGAGAGAGAGAGAGAGAGAGAGAGAGAGAAATTTGTGCAGGGCCCTTGATTTAGGAGTGGGCAAAGAGGGCAGCTGCCCAGGGGCCAGAGGCTTCCACAATGTTGGGATCTCCACAATCTGGGGAGTCCCTTACATAATTAAGCATTCTGTAAGTGAAAGAAACTCAAATTAATCAGTAAACACTAATTTTCTATGAACTTTTTAACATTTTTTATCATTATTAATACAGCTGCTTTTGTTTCATTTACACTAAATAAATATGCTCTTTTCTCTAGATTATATTATATATATTAAAAAATTGAATGGAATATAGATACATAAAAACATTAATATAAATATCTCAGGCTGGCCATGGGCCTCCACAGACCTCAAGGTGGTGTGTCACACCAACACTTTTTCCGTCAACTTTTTCCATCGTTTTTCTGAAAATCGTGGATATCTTGGCTGCGGCCTGTCGCACACAAATGGTGTTTCATCTGAAACTTTCCGTTGGCACAGCCCAAGGAGTGCAAACAAACATGGAGTCCACACTGCAGCAAAGATACGCTACTCTGAAACTAATACTGTGTACTGTGAGACACAGTATTGGAGGGCACAGGTGACTGTGTTGTGAGCCGCTCTTTTCTGGCCTTTCTTCATACAAGATTCATCCTTGTGGTCCCAGAGGCACTTATGGCTCCTTATGCTTTCCACAAGGATCTCCTCTGAACGGCGTGTCCAACTTGGATGTGGTTTTCCTTCCATGACGAAGCGTAGAGGTGGTAATAACGCTCTGTGAGACAGGTTGAAGCCACACAGAAAGTCTTGGTCTTGGTCTTGGAAATATAAACAAAGGCGGAAATTTGCAGGAGGAAACAATCCTGATCGTCTGACAAATTCATGCGATAAGTTCATGTGGAACGATGAAAAATCGACGGAAAAAGTGCTAGTATGACACCACCTTAAATCCACCCCTGGATTTGTGAGTTAATTTTTTTCTTTTTTTTTCTTACTTGAGGGGCATTGGCTTTGGGAGGGAAAAAAAAAAAAGACCCACTTAGGTGCCATTCCCTTAAGACCAAAAGGATCATCCAAAATTGGAGGGTAAGTGCCTTGAAACTTTCCTCTTGAAAGAGTTCTAGTCATAAGAAGGAGGAAATATAGAAGTAGGCAGAGTGTTCCAGAGTCTACCAAAAACTAACTGACTGTTAGGCTAGACTGTGTAAAATACTGATGTGACTACCTTCCTCTTTTTCTGTTTTTGCTGCTTCTCTGGAGTGAGGGGCTGGCACCATGCACAAGTCTTCTTTGGTTGTGTCTGTCCCTTGCATCTTCTTCTGTGACTCCCATCCTTAGCAGCTCTAGCACAATTCCATCCTTCCATCTCACTCACTCTTTACCTTGATCTTCCTTCAACTGGCTTTCTCCAGGCCCTTTTAATTAGTCCTTTATCAAGATTGCCTCCAATAACCACCTAGGATGTGAACAATCTCATATCACCACATCAGTCTGGCTAGATTATAACGTGCCTTCTCTTCTTCCCTGGGAGCAGCAAACCTGTGTGGGCTCCCAGACAGGTGAGTGCTGTGTGCTGAGAAAGGCATGGCAGAAAGTGGAAAGTGGTGCTGAGGTCCCCAGATAACTTAGTGAACTCCTACACTGAGGGACTGGAGAAGGTCTTGAATGGTAAGTCCTTCACAGCTCCCACAGTGAGGGACTGGAGAAGGTCTTGAATGGTAAGTCCTTCACAACTCCCACAGTGAGGGACTGGAGAAGGTCTTGAATGGTAAGTCCTTCACAGCTCCCACAGTGAGGGACTGGAGAAGGTCTTGAATGGTAAGTCCTTCACAACTCCTACACTGAGGGACTGGAGAAGGTCTTGAATGGTAAGTCCTTCACAACTCCCACAGTGAGGGACTGGAGAAGGTCTTGAATGGTAAGTCCTTCACAACTCCCACAGTGAGGGACTGGAGAAGGTCTTGAATGGTAAGTCCTTCACAGCTCCCACAGTGAGGGACTGGAGAAGGTCTTGAATGGTAAGTCCTTCACAGCTCCCACAGTGAGGGACTGGAGAAGGTCTTGAATGGTAAGTCCTTCACAGCTCCCACAGTGAGGGACTGGAGAAGCAACTCCCACGTTGGTGTCAGGAAAATCTTCACTATGTCATGGTCTCTTCATCTCCCTTTTTTTGTCTTTTTGATGTTTTGGTGTATTTTTCAAGATTTTAGTATTTTTTTATATTCTAATTGTTTCTCATGAAATATTCATCTCTCTTTGTGTCTTTTTGATGCTTTGGATACATCTGTTGATGATTTGAGTGTGTTTTTCAGTGTTTTTCATTATTTCTCTTGTTTTGGAATGCTTTGGGAATTTTTTGGTCTGGTTTTGTTAATCCTTGAATCCCTTAAGATGAAGCAATGTTGAACAAAATTCCTTTACAGGTCATTAAAAAGCATCAATTAGTTCTCCTCATAGTGAGAAAGATACAAACTTGAAATTGTCATATAAACATTTGCTTCATATCTTGCCTCTGATAAATGAAAACATTAAGATTCTTCCACCAGGTAAAATAAATTAGCCAGATTCATTCTTCATTTAGATAAAACCACAAACATTCCTCAATTTAGCATAACCACCACCAGTATCTCACTGTTAGCTAATCCCACACTCCCTACATGCTTCTGTACCTCCTCCTTCCTATGATGCAAATTCTTTCAAGAGGGAGGTTTCAAGACACATCTTCCAATTTTGGATGATCTTTTTGAATTTTCTTTTGGGACTGGCAGTTCAGTGGGTCTTGTTTTCTTTTCTTTTGCTCTTTTTGTTGTCCTTGGCCAGTCCTCCTGTTACATTAAAAAAAAGAGAAAATAAATACGTCAAACAAATAAAAAACTCACCTGGCAGGTAAATACATGTTCATAGGTATGGATGTCACAACCAACTACTACATTTGTGGTCTTCCTATTGCAGACTCCTCCAGAATCAAGGAACTGCCAGTCCAATACATCACAGGAGGCAATGCTATTGGGCTGCAAAAAAAAATTCACCTTTAGGAAGTTATTTGACCACAGGTGTGTGTGCACGTGTGTGTATGTGTGTGAATTAAGATTGAGAAGACAGAAAGTGGATGGAGGGATGGAACTGCAAAGGATGGGAGTCAGAAAGGAAGGTGCAAGAGACAGATACAATGACACAATATTCCTTTTTAATCTTCCCTATAAAATTTAATCTTCTTATAAAATCCTGATGTGCCTTTATTTCCATACAGCCTGCATTTTACTGCTATATTATTACACAACATAAAAGCATAATGATATACTTCAGTTTTCTTCCACAGTGACACAATTCCTTTTCAATCTTCTGTACCAGACTTTCTCTCCCTACAAACCCTCATACACTCACCTTACTTACTCTTCCTACAGCCTTCAGAAGATGCAAGAGTCAAGCCTGATGAACAAGGTGAGGACCAATTGGCTATCAGCAGGAACTTCAACGTGTGGCAGGAAGACTAAATTCACAGCCAGCCTCTCTGATGTGGCTGCAATCTTCATCCTCTTGATGGGTGATGCAGCATTTAGCTGTCTGCTGCTGCTGCTGCTGCTGGAGTATGCAGTGGGTAGTGATGCATGTGTACAACCATGGCCCATATTCTGAAGCGCTCTGCTCTCACTATGATCATTTTCAGAGACCACATAGATGATTAGCTGGGTTTTCAAGAGAAATTTCTCCTGTTGATAAATTTGAAATCTTGTTAATATGGCATTAGACCTGTATAAGTACCTCAACACCCATGTAACTTCATCCGGAGCCTTTTAAAAGCAGTGGAAGTGAGGTTTAGTAGTGTTTCAGAACATTGCCCAACATACCTAAAACTCGAAAGCATATGAACCGAGTGACAATCTCACACAAGGAGGCCAAGGCAAAGTGCATAACATAACTTAAGAATTGAAAGTCTCATATATCCTGCCATGTACATAAGAGTATAATGGAAGCTGCAAGACTACACAAGGCAGGCAGTCCCTCTATAAAGCATATTTACCACACTTACAGATACATGCAAGACAAAAGGTGGCAAATAAAAGCAAATATCTTAACAACGAGGATAAGCGTGACTGCTGTTCTGAATGCCGCCGACACCGCTGCCTCCCTGCCGTCATCACCACCATCACCATACCACCACTGTCATCACCATCAACACACCCTCCATCACCATTATCACCAACACCACCGCCGCTATCAGCACCTGAACCAACACTCGACGAGCAACGCTTGATAAACATGAGCAAATTCTGCAACTATTAATATGCCGACAAGAGTACATAAGGTAGATGTTTCTCGGCGTGTGACCGGAAAAAAATCATCCGTCTGTCCGTTCATTTTTTTTTTTTTTCGCTACCCCGTGTTGTAGTCAAAGTGTTAATTCACTTAGGTACTGCGACACTGCAACAAAGCACATGTGATTCAGAAATGCGTTAATTTATTTTGCTACGGTAAGTTACCATCACCTTCATAATCAAGAAATATAGATGCTAAAAGTATTTTATGGTACCAATTTCAATAGGGAAGATTTTATTCTGTCACACGCTATTGCCTAAAACGTTGTACCTCTCGTTTTGAAGGCATAAAAAACAAACTCTTGTTTCGCTACCACCAACTTCAAGCCCATGAAATATAGATGCTAAAAATATCTTGCTGGACTATTTTTAATTACGAAGACTATATTTTCACGGACAGGTGTCTGAAATGTTGGCCGTCTCGTTTTGAAGGCATAAGAACCAAACTAGTGTAACCTTGCCGCCAGCCAACTTCTCATTTGTCATCATTATCTTTTTCGTCTCCCTTCCCATCCTCAATTTCTAAGTCATTATCGTCCATGACAGCTGTGGCTTTCTGTCTATATATCACTCGCTATTCTCTCTTACTTTGCTTGTAGAGGAAACCGTCTATCATATTCCGTAATGTTACTTTGCAGTGAAATACACTCCCTGGGTAATCTGCCGTAAATGTATGTGTTTTGTTTCCTGAACACTGCCAATTCAATCCACCAGCAGCACAAGAAGTCCTGCACGAATGATACAAGAACTACTAAAAAGCGTCAAGATTGTTCAACATTACAAAGATAAAAAAAATCTGATAAGAAAACCGCCTTGTGTGAGCAAACACAAGCACTGTAACACACACACACACAGACACGAGGCAAATGGGCGAGCCTCTTAATGTGTAGGCCCTGTTCACCTAGCAGCAAGTAGATACGAGATGTAACCCGAAGGGTTGTGACCTTGCTGTCCCGGTGTGTGGTGTGTCAGTGGTCTCAGTCCTACCCAAAGATCGGTCACTATGATCTCTGAGCTCTTTCCGTAGGGTAACAGCTGGCTCGGTGACCAGCAGACGACTGTAGGTGAATCACACACACACACACACACACACACACACACACACACTAAACTTGTGAAAACAAAAACACGCACTCTCAGCCTCATGTGTATTTAGCACCAATACTTCACCACGCGGCGGCCACTCGGTAAACACAACAGGAGGCTCCATGATAAACAACAATGCTACCAGACAGCGCTCTCTCTCTCTCTCTCTTCTACAAAAAAAAAGTTCCAACTTTTTTTTTTTCACTAACACAAGCCCCACTATTCATATTTCTACTACTGACCATCACTACCACTACTCCCCACTACATATACCACCGTTTGCACTACCTGTAAAATATTTTGATTCGTCGAGTGGGATGCAGCCCGAGCAGTACCCTGAGGAAGCAAACACGGCGAGGTGACTGACAGCAGAATACACACCCGGGGAGTTTTGTAGGTTGGAAAAGTAAAAAAAACATCGCTAAACTGCTTTGACCAGCAAGGTTATCTTTGCAGAATAAAAGTGGTTGTATTTTATCTATTGGTTAGTCGCCTGTGTAGTAGTATTTGTAGTAGTGTGTAGTATTTTATCTATTGGTTAGTCGCCCGTGTATACTCAGACTGGCAGGGAAACAGAGAGATTTTATTGATGATTTGGTATTTCATCTATTGGTCAAACAGTCAGGTGTTGTTAGTCAGGTAGGGAGAGAGATGAGTGTGAGGAACTTATTGACATGAAAGTAGACTGGCAAGTACGAGATGATGTGTAGTTATCATAGCAAAATACGCGTGGTGGTAGTGTTTGGTATTTTATCTATTGGTCATTCAGTCAGGTATTGTCAGTCAGGCAGAGAGAGATAGTGAGTGAAGGATTTATTGATATGAAAGTTAGTAGATTAACAAGTACAAGATTTGGTTTAGAATAATTTGTTTGTATTTTTGTAAGTTAAAGTAACGTGCGATTTTTCGGTATTTGATATATAAAAACTGCAATAATAATAATAATAATAATAATAATAATAATAATAAGAAGAAGAAGAAGAAGAAGAAGAAGAAGAAGAAGAAGAAGAAGAAGAAGAAGAAGAAGGATGATGATGATGATAATAATGACAATAATAATAATAATAATAATGACAATAATAATAATAATAATAATAATAATAATAATAATAATAATAATAATAATAATAATAATAATAATAATACATCATTTTGTTAAATTAACATGACATTTCATGCCAAAAATAGAATAAAATAAAAACATGAAACTGTGTGTTCTACTAAGATTGTGTACTAATAGTCTCTAGAAAAATAATGGAAGAAACAGAAGTGGAGGTAAGGGAAGGTAATGGAGGTGGTGATAGAGGTGGAGATGGTCTGGATATAGTGGTGGTGGTGGTGTTGGCGGCGTTGGATGAGCAGCAGTCAGTAAGGAACCCAGTGCGTCACGGCCCGCTAAGCTCACCTTGTCATGCAGGAAATGTTCAAAACAACACCAAGACATTACTTGACTGAAATCCGCAACCCTCCTCCTTCCCTCTCCTCTCCTCTCCCCGCCACTCTCCCACGCCTCACCTCACGCCGTAATGACCTGACTGCAGACTGAACGATGACAGCACACCACTCCCGTCTGTCTGACTCCATCACTCCACATCCCGCACCGCCAAGGAGGTTGTGTTTCTGTGCCACTGTAAGTCACTGGTTAATGCCACGCCATTCCTTGACATCCTCATCACGCTATGCTCCGCTACTGCTATTGTGTGTGTTATTTATCTAGTGATCAATATTAATTCACTTTTGATGCTGGTATGGCAAAATTACTACCTGAGACTGAGTGTGTGAATGTCAAGTGTGAATGTTGAGTGTCAATGTCAAGGGACTTACAGTGGACAGATCAGAAAGAAGGAATTTTGTTTGTGGCCACATCATAAGTGATTATCAAGAAAAGAAGTGTTCTTCAACATATGGACATTAATAACAGATCGTTTACCACAACAAAGGTCTACAGAATAAGGTTCAGAAAAGTAAAACATCAAATTACTAAATACTTAAGACAGAAAACAAAATATAAACCTGTCTAGTTTTCAGCACACCTGATTGATCATCCACTTGCACCACAGCAGATCATTATCTTGTACCATTTGTTTTATTCCTGTATGTCCTGGTCATTTCATTTATCGTCACCATTCTCTGCGAGTACCGTATACTGTTTGCATCTGTTGATCTATATTTATTTACTTGTTTTTTTTCTTGTCTTGGCATACGAATATAAAGCCAAGTCAAATGCACAAAAAAGTAAAAAAAATAAATAATTAAAAAATAAATAAATAAATAAATCTTGGTGTTCTCTCCCAAAAAAGCACCAGTTAAAAATTTGAGATGGAATGGCTGTGCTTTTTATTTGAGCTAGCTTTGTAATAACCTTAAATTGGTTCAGTCTGCCATACAGGCTTAACGCATGAGAAAATGCTTATTCTGGAATATTTATATTTAATATCACATTGCAATTCCCTTCTTTTTCAACAAACCATGGAAAAAATATTTAATTTCTAAATGACATATTACACTGGTGCTCAGACAGGGAAGAACCTCATACTGCCCTGAACTGACCAGGAGCCACTTTGTGTGGGTCAGCTGGTCTTTTATGATCTCCTTTCCTCCCATTCTTATATTCTGGATGACCATGCACAGGAGAGGCAGACACTTACCTGTAGTGAGCGCAGGTGTTGAGGATGAAGCTGGGAGGCCTGGATCATATCGTCCAGGGTGTCGTTCAAGGTGTCTAAGCTGTCCTCCTCCTCCTTACCAGGGCTTTCCTTGTTGTCAGAGGTGGGTTCAGGCTCTGAGGGCTGAGATAACACTTTCATAGCTTCTGACCAAGCTCTTCACTGACTGTGCATTAACATCCTTTTAAATGAGTATATTCCAGTCATCCAACCAGGCAATTTCCTTCAGTATAAGGCAAAGTCATAATAGCCAATGGACTAATAAGTAATCTATTATCTCCTAATGGTAATATCTACTGCAAAATAGACAGCTCACCTTCCAGACAGTTTCCCCAGTCTCAGAACAGTTCAGTCCAACAAATTTCAAGGCTTCATCAAGGTTGAAGTCAAGATTGAAGTCTGGTACTGTCTCATTGAGGGTGAAGGACGGAGAGTTGAGAGGAGACACAGAGTCAAGGGTCACGTCTCCTCCGCTGATGTTTTTCTCAGGAGACAGTAAATGCTCACCTGCAAGCAAAGGATGAACAGTAATTACACAAATACTGTCAACACTCTTTCTGTAATTCTTGTAACAAATTTGATGTACAAAGCTACAACCTATGATGCTGTGGTTTGTTTTTCCCATCACCAACTTGTGGGGGTCATCAGATAAACAATAATATATTGGTGCCTAAAACATTAAAGCTCTTATGATAAAATTTGATCCAAATATGCTTTAAAAATCTTACAATAAGAACTATTCATGAATAAATGATGAATATAGCTTGCCTGGTTTTCAACAACAGTTAATGCTTAAATATGTTATGTATATATACTAAAAAGAAAGCATACATGGTTTATGTATATAAATAAACTGTAAAAACATATATCACATGGCAACCATTACAACTACATAAAGGATATAATGTTCCCTTCATGTTCAGAGCAATTATAGTCATCCATGAAACCTCAACCAAAACACTCACAATCTTCATCATTGAAAATATAAACAAAATGTGTCTATACACACACACACACACACACACACACACACACACACACACACACACACACTACACATTATGTAAAGCAGTACACACCCTATATTTTCATCACAGCAGTAATTTCTCAGGACTCATAACTGTTCCTCAGTGTTACCAGTACCTCTAGTAATTTGTGATCCTTGATGGTGGGTGGAGGGAGGCCTCCTGCCTGGCCAGGAAGCATTAGTGAGCCTGCTGCCACCTAGGTCTACCTGCCCTCTGTCCCCACTCCTTCAATGATCCCATTATGATTAATGATTCCACTCTATGGCCACCACCAAGCCTAAATATTTTTCTTACTTGGAAAAGAAAAGCTCAAATCAATAAGCCTTCACTGAGCTACAGATCACCGTGGTCTAGATATATAACAGCCATTGGCAATTATTGCACAAAATACTGTAGCACACTACTGTACTTGCAAGGATAAAATAATATCCTTCAGTCTTGATATAAGCCAACTCTCAAAGTGCTACACCACAGCTACACAAGACATAACATTTTCCCAAAAATCTCTTGTCCTGTGTGTTGCTGCACTGCTGCCAAGAGTACACCACCTCACATGTGTGTCTTGTGAAGATAAGAAACCATGCTATCACTATACCATTAAATACTTACTCAGTCATAAGTCATAACAATGTGTGTGCAGCAGATTCCTCAATAACATTTCAAGGTTACTGACTACTGGCACAGTCCTTCATACAATGACACATACAAAAAGTTGCTAATGTAACCACAACAGGGTACTCATCTATTCACTTCACTGTGTTGTGAAAAGCCCTTTGATTACAGGATTATAACAAGAAACTTGCTGGAGTATTACACAGATCACTATCTCACAGTTCTTGAGCCACCAAACGCCATGCGAGCACCACCATATGACCACTGTGTTACCACCACTACCACCGCTGTCACAACCACCACTGCAACTACACATGGGGAGGAGGGGCAGAGCCTCACACCAGACAGGTGGTGCCTGATCAGCCAACCTACCAATATGGCTGTGCACCCAACAGGAAACTTGGCCAAATGGTGTAACAAAGG
Organism: Scylla paramamosain; assembly: GCF_035594125.1. Lineage (NCBI taxonomy): Eukaryota > Metazoa > Arthropoda > Malacostraca > Decapoda > Portunidae > Scylla > Scylla paramamosain. The sequence goes on from NW_026973742.1 coordinate 113,399, forward strand.
CACTCCTCCAAGCCTGGGGGCCACTACACTTTCATGGGGGGGAACAGGAGGAGACCTAATGAGGGGGGAGAAGGAATACCACGAAGGGTTGGATTTGCAAGGGTTGACTAACGCCAGCCGGATATCCCATCACATAATGCTGCTGCCAATATCCCGCTGCAATGCCCGAAATGCACCCCCTCCCAGCATGGGCGCCACCAGGCCAACCCCTAATACAGTAAAATCCCTGTCATCCGGCATTCAAGTATCCGGCAGCTTCAAGTATCCGGCACATTTTTCCCCGAGCCTTAAAATCTATAAAAAAATCAATGTGTACTCATAAAATTGATTAAAATTCCCGCGTGAGGCATACTTTGTCCCCTCGCCACCAGAGCACACTGCTTCGCACCACCTGTGGTCCACTGCACTGTGTTTACTCAGTGACTCAGTCCCGCATGTGCACTGTTTATCACCTGACGCCTTCATCATACCTAAAGTTGTAGAAAAGAGGAAGTGTGTTGTGCTTACACTTAAGCAGAAGGTAGAAATTTGTCGATGATTAGAGAGAGGTGAAAGCAGACAGCAACTAATGGCGGAATATGGTGTGGGCTCATCAACTATTTATGACATTAAATCCCAAACGAAAAAGTTGCGGGATTACATGAAAGCCACCGACACCCCAAAGGCAGTGGAAAATCGTCACACACTGCAGTATCATCATGGTGAAATGATGGACAAAGTGTTATACGAGTGGTTCAGCTTGAAAAGATCAGAAGGAGTCACAATTACAGGCCCAATGCTACAACTGTGTTGGTGAGTGTGAGGTGGCAGCGCGGGTGGCGACGCGCGGCACGGCGATCAGCTGATCTTTGTTATAGTAAGATGCGTGAGTGTAGGGTGGTGATTGTGGGCATAATTTCACTTCTATTCAAGTATCCGGCATGTCAGCGGTCCCATTGATGCCGGATAAGAGGGATTTTACTGTATCATTTTTTCCTTCAAACTCTACTAAGCAGTGGATATTTTTCATCACCTTTCATTCTCTTTCAGTTTCTGGCTCAAAGTTTCACTTAAACATTTCTCCAAGTACGGATCTTAAATTTAGGGCAAGACAAAAATCATTCTACATGTGGCAGCCCGGCCCACATTGTTCAGTGTAGTGGCAGACATTCCATAGCAGTGACTTTGACAGGTGAGATTAATGAAAGCAAATTTTCATGATTCGATAAGGTAAGAAATACCTCCTACAGAGTGTACACAACTTTAAGGGACCTTTGGAAGGAGACAACCATACAAACATCTATAGGGCACATCCAGGCATCTCCCACCATAATCTCCAACTGTCCAATTGTCTCACAGAGGCCAGCCAGACCCGCCTCCCCAGAACTCAATTAGTCCCTATATGGGAGGCAGCTACGGCCCCTCTCCAAAGGCTGATCACCTCTAAGCCAATGTTACACACCACATTCAGCTCACTTCTACAGCATCACCTCCACCTCCGTGCTGTAGCTCTATGGCCACTGGGGAAAAGTAACTCAAGGAATGAATAAAGAGTAGCTGCCATTGTTTCTTATAGAGCCTTATGTAGGGAAAATTATTTTATATCTATTAAGATATTGGCTATTCTTCAGTGTTTTGAAAAAACATGCAATATTGACATTCAACATTTTTTTTTTTTTATCTTTTTAGTAGTACAGGTAGGCAGATATTTAGAAGCAGACAGAGAGACAGATAGGGAGAAACAGAAACAGATAGAAAGACAGAAAAAATAAATTGTTAAAATAAACAGATGGACAGATCAACCATATGAAAGCACTCTTAACAAAATCTCTAAAAAAAAAATAGAGTACAAAAAAACAGGAGGAAGCAACACTGAGGAGACCCCTACAAGCCCACAACAGTCTACCAACCCTCCTCCTTCCTCTGGTCATAAAGGTTACCAGAGATATAAGCCACCATCAGGGGTACACAATGCTCAGCCACCTCACATAATGTATGTGGGCTTCCTGCATTTTCCTTGCCCTTTACACAGATTAAAGTATGACATTATACTTGACAATTTCCATGGCAGTAACCTCAGTAACCTTCTCAAACACTTCATAGTATTTACAGTAAGTTTAAAAGTAAGGCTAATAATATTATTTTATATCAGATATAGAATCTACCAGATAGGCATTCACAGGAATAGGCCTGGTAAGTTTCTTTTGATGCTGTTTTATATCTGAAATAGTAAGTAGTTGGAAAGAAATTACATATAATGGCCATTAGATGAATTTCAGCTTACCTACTTGTGACAATATTTCTTTCATGGCAAAATTGAAGCATGCACCACAAACCTCAAGTAAATATCATCCTAAAAAGTCTCCTTCAGGAAACAAATAAATATGGATTTGTCTTTGAAAAGGAAATTACTTTTTGCTTTGTCAGAGCTGCTCTCAGAGATGGGAAGACCAGCATGAGAGTAATGGTCACAACCAGCAGGATGTCCTTGCTTCCCCACCCTGCCCTCTCTACCTGCCCTTGCTCCTTATCTTCCCCACCTGCCCATGCCTCCCTCCCCTTGTCTCCCACCTTCACCCACACACCCAACATTAATGAGTTTTTAATACTGTGAATCTTTAAACTCTTATATATGCATATTATTATGAATATTCTTGTCTTCTTTCAACCACTCATTAGCTCCAGTATTAATGAGTTTTTAATATTATGAATCTGTGACCTTTCAGCAAATGCATACACTGAGTATCAGTGAATGTACCTATGTTTCCATTACTAAAGATCCTTTTTATAGATCATTTTGAATAATTTCCAATACAAAGCTATTTTCACATATTTTCTATTGAACAATTACATAATACAGGGCCAGTTTTGAATGGGAAGCATTTGCAATAAAAGTGATATAACATTGGTTATCTATTACATAATCTTTGCTATACAAAAATAATTGCTGAAGAATAAACAGTACTGTCCCTAAATTATCTTGCTGTCCCTACAGATGACTGCCAACCAACTGCCATGTAATTACACCTCCTGACAATCTTCCATCTCCTTAATGCATCTCTTATCACACTCATCTCCCACCCCACTCCACTCCTTTCCCTCCATCAATCAGTGACGGTACAGGTGCTGGCCTCCTGTCACCACCCTTTTTGCATGGCTACAAGTGTCTTCCACCCCAACCCTTTCCATTAACACACACACTACACATCCTCCTGCACTTGCCCTCATCACCCAGCATCTCCTCACACCTACTTACTTTACTGGTACAATAACTCATACATTATTAAATGGTAATATTACATAAAAGTAGTGATGAAAAGTAACACTGCATTATAATTCAGTCAAAGCATTTTATTTTATTGTGTTACTTAACATATTTTTGGGCAAATACTTTGGTGATGAACTATGAATATGTTAACATAAGAACATAAGAAAACAAGGGAAGCAGCAAAAAATCAGGTCTGCACATGACAGTCCATATATGAAACATTCCTAAATATTCCCACCTATCACCCTCATTCACAGCATGTTGCTTGCCTGGCCCAGAACTCACTAATTCCTTCATTCATACCTGCAGAAGCGTTGGCCTCCCATCATGATACAAATACATGGAGGTGTTAAAAGGCTACCTAACACAAGTGTGCCATGTTAAGGCAGTGTGACAGTCCTACACTTCATTCTGGGAGTCAGGATGATGCAGGGAAAACAACCATGACAAGGACTGAGGATGACAATTCAGGATGGTGCTGGTATCCAAAATATTGGTGACTTGTCAGTTTTGAGCACGGATTGAGCATAACACAAGTAGCACACTCCATGATTCATTGAAACACTTGCTGTATATATATATATATATATATATATATATATATATATATATATATATATATATATATATATATATATATATATATATATATATATATATATATATATATATATATATTGCTACTTCATTTTAAACTGAGGAGTACGACCAGTATATCATTTACCTACTAGCATCAGTCAACTCTTATAGCATTTACCTTTGCATATTTAGTATTTACCATTCCTTTTCTCTCTAATGACTAAAGGAGATTCAATGAAGACTTTTTAAACCTGCTTCATTGCTATTTTTAAAAAAAGCTCAACAGAAAAAAAGAGCTTCAGTCAGATTATCTAACAGATCTGAATTACGAGCTGACTCATTTAACTCTTTCTTACAAATAATAATGAATCTTATAGCCATAACAATTTTTGTGTGTTTAATTTCTCCCAACATCAAGAGTAAACAACTAACTCATAAGCCCACAACTCTCATCTTCATGTATGTTAATCTTCACACTAACAGTTTGCTGAGATGGAATGATTTATGCTTCCAAGGCAATTTAGTGAGCATAATCTAATCTTAGTTCCCAAGTGACTGATGTGAGTAACAAGATGAAATATCAAGACTTGCAAACACATGATAAAGGTTATCAGGTAGCAATTTAGTTAACATGTCTAGTCCTAGTTCCCCTGTGATTTCTATGACCAAAAAGATGAAAAGTTACAACTTGTGATGAGACAGTAAACACCAACAAGTAGCAATTTAGTGAACATATCTAATCTTAGTTCCTAGTTAAAAAGTAAGACAAGTAGCAATTTAGTTAACATATATATATATATATATATATATATATATATATATATATATATATATATATATATATATATATATATATATATATATATATATATATATATATATATATATATATATATATATAATATTAGTTTCCACATGACCCATACAAGTAAAAAAGATGAAAATTAAGGCTTATGCAAAGACAGTAACAAGAGTATGACATATTATATTCTTCAAAACCATATTGTGTTGCATCAATAAAATAATATCATTAAGAAATAACTTCTTTCATCTATTGCATATTCAACATGAGTATGACACATTTATATTCCCCCCAAAAAATAAATAAATAAATAAACAAAAAATAAAAAAGACTGTAACTCACCAATAAATTAACATTAGAAAATGAATTTTTACAGAAGAGATGCCATATGATCTGTAAAAATAGCTGACTTCATCCTATAAGGGTTCACCACATTTAGTGGCTAATTCAAGCTCTTTGTTCTGGGAGGAGTTGTGGTAAATGTGAGGGTGTGCACAAGGTCACTTTCAACAGAGGTGATCTGTATGGGTGACACAATCCTCAAGAGCTTGGAGAGTTTCACCTTTAAGACAGCCAGTTATACACCTCTTTCTTGTCTTAGGGTTCCAACACAGTAACTTTGCCAAATCATGAAAAAAATGTACTGAAAAAAAAAGCAACTAATCTGCATGTTTAGGACAGCAAGGAGCTATCTGGTGTCCACACCACCACAGCACTTAATCCTTACCTAAACACACACACACACACACACACACACACACACACAAAACTTTACTAGTCTGAAATAAGAGACAAATATATACAATACATAAACTCTTCAATTTTCCATTAGATTTATAAAGTACAGTATCTGATATGGTGCAATTTGCTGGAGAAATAAGAGAGAGAGAGAGAGAGAGAGAGAGAGAGAGAGAGAGAGAGAGAGAGAGAGAGAGAGAGAGAGAGAGAGAGAGAGAGAGAGAGAGAGAGAGAGAGAGAGAGAGAGAGAGAGAGAGAGAGAGAGAGAGAGAGAGAGAGAGAGAGAGAGAGGTGGGGGGGAGTTGGCAGACTACTGAGAGACAGAGGCAGGCAGACAGGAGGATGAAAGTAGAAAGATGCAAGACAACACAAATGAACATGGGACCAAGAAGACTGGTGGTGGTAAAAGTCCCTGAGTCTAGGCAGCTGAGAGTCCTGCTGGGAGCCTGATGTCCCTCCCTTGGCCCACTCATCAAGACACACGCACACACACTCACACACACACACACACACACACACACACACTCACACACACACACACACACACAGACACACACACACACACACACACACGAACGAAGGCTTCATATTTGAGAGAATCCAAGAAAAGCCGAGGACGGTGAGATGCTTGAATGATATAACAAATACAGCTTCTCACAAAGAAATGTTAATATATCTGGAGGAGTAGAGTAGAAGAGGAGATAATAATGGGGACATGAAAAAAGAATAACTATAAATACAGACACAAAAGTGATTCAAACTTTGCATATTACTGCAACTAAATAAAAAAAAATATGAATTCTTAGCAGTTATCAGGGAACATATATCATACCAAGAAGACATCACACCTTCCTGTACAATCCTACTTACTGAAGTATAAAACTTCAACTAAATGTATTCTCCTTGCCTTTCAAGATGAAAAAAATACCCACCTTTCATCCACTAATTTATTTAACTATCTCTTTTAACAACAATATTACTCATTATCTTATATTTCTAGAGTTAAGTAAGCAATATGGTGTAGTAGCAATAAGCTCCCATCATGACTTGTGTGGGAATTGCTGAGTGAACATTACCATTCCCTCCCCCACCAAAGAAAAGATGGTCACATTCCTTAAGGTGGCTCCCTACTACCCGTGAGCCTCTGTGGCTATGGGTATAAAATCCAAAATCCATTAATCATAAGCCACAAAATTCTGACCACCTACTACAACCACAGTCTTTGTCTCCCTGGTGACTACCTTCCTTCCCCTACAACCTTCTCTCATGATCAAATACTGTGCACAACATTCTTATAATATATGATGAAGCTTTCTATCCTTCAGCATGCTACCTTTTGGGGGAAAACTAATAATTCATGTGCACAACATTTTTATAATCTATGATGAAGCTCTCTGTCCTTCAGCCTTTTTAGTGAAGATTTTACTTATTCATTACACACAAGTTAAAGGCCATGATGAAAAATACAAATAAGTACAGAAATACAAGGCATAAATTTAAGAATGCAAGACAAGAATGCATAGGAAATGCACATAATTGAAAACTTTAAGAAGAAATTCCTTTCTTGTCAAGCCCAAGTGAAGACAGAGCAAATAGTAGAGAAAAATATTACCACCACCTTTTGCTTCTGACATTGTCCCACCTCTTCCCAACATGACTGAAATGGCTCCAAATAATGGCTGATGTAAGGACAAAGTGACAGGTGTGAGGAGCAAGGCAGGGTCCTAATGACGCGCTGCCACACACCCACATTGCCCCCTCAGCCCAACCTTCCACACACAGCCTTATCATCATCCTTTCCTCAACACATCCATTGTCTTTCGCATCCCAGAGTAAGCTACACTGAGAGCTTAACCAATGTACCCTGTGTCTGTCAGAAATGGAAAGATAATAGTGGCCAGACACACTCTCTTTCCACAGTCTTACCACCATCCTTTCCTCAACCATCCGTTATCTTTCCCTTCCCCATTCAAACTGCACTGACAACTTAACCAATGTACCCTGCATCTGTCAGAAATGGAATCATTATAATACTAAGTCATATTCTCCTTGCACATCCCTGCTAAGAGGATGGTCTGCACAAGAGATATCTTGATGCCATATAAATAGCATTAACTGTATGATATAATGGTAACTTTATAGGAAAGAGGCAAACAAATCTCTTCCTTGGAAAATCCAACAAAAAATATTTAATAATAATTTTTCTTTTAATTTTTGCTTTTGCCTTTTATCTTTGATGCATAAAAATTCAAGACATATAAAAATTATCTTGATATTCATAAGTAATCATATTGCATAATTCAAAAAGCATAGTAACTACATATAAAAATTAATATAGAGCCAAGTACTTCCATAAAATATTTAATATTATTAATAAAAACAAGTCTACTCTTCATAAGCAACCATAAGACCAAAGCACAATAAAGAACCACAATCTGAGCCTCAATACTGCATTTCCAATATAGAATTAAACAAATTGAAATGGAACTAAAATTTACCAAACAGCCCAAGTGCCAGAAAAAATAAGCAGCGACTCCCTCCAGCGTCTGTCATGAACACTCTCATGATTAATGGTGCCTGCCCATCGCTTACCAAATGCCCTAACCCAACCTGCCACTCTCCCCTCCCTCTCCCTTTGCCAGACTCTCTCTCTCTCTCTCTCTCTCTCTCTCTCTCTCTCTCTCTCTCTCTCTCTCTCTCTCTCTCTCTCTCTCTCTCTCTCAGGACAGCAGCTGCCTCAATATGGGTAATGTATTGAAAGAGGTACATGGTAATCCAGCCACACTGGAAACAATGGTGCATTCCCATTATAGAGAGAAAAGATGTTGATAATGGAAATATGTTTCAATAAATGGCATCCTTTTAATAATCCTCATATTCTTAGCTGGATTAAATCTGTAACTTAGGTTTACAGCTACATCTATTTAAATATCTATCTATCTATCTATCTATCTGTCCAGACCTGACGCCTATTCCTTAGAAACATACTCTGGAAATAGCAATGGGAGAAGAGCCTTAATGTATTCTCATCCCTGCATTCCTTCCTTTCATGGCCATATCCCCTTTATCCCTTTCCCTCACACTCAAGCACCTTAATTGGTAACTACAACTTAACAACAATCTTGTATATCTCTACTGGAGGTACAATGGTTAAGCATCTCTTTACTAATGACTCCATGTACAGCTAAAGCAATATTACTTGTGATAGCAATAAAAAATGTTAAAAAGAATATATAAGAAAGAACTTGATATAGTATGAAGTTTTTACTATTAAATGTCTCATTTTTATTAGATAACATCTGTAGCTTATCACAAACAGCCTGATAAGGGCCAATAGATATGCTGTTGCTGTCCTCCCTTCATCTAGCTGTGTGTAAATGCAATGCAATATTTAGCTTCACTGTACAAGAAAAGGACTCCTCTCCCATTCTGAGTATTTCATCAATGTACTGTAATACTGCACATGGTGAAATGCTGAAGGTCAAGCCAAGTGAGATAAAATAGCCCTGGAGACCTGCTGTGATGGGGGGGGAGTCCAAGAGTCCATCCTGGCTACAAGTTAATAACCTGCTAACCATTAATCTCAGTGAAGTCAGGTTATCAAACTCACTTTAATCAAGTATTGAACCTCCTGGATTTTTTTTCTGTGACCCCTTTTACAGTGGCCAAATGGAAGTCCTTATTGAAATTCATTATCTAAGAGTCCTTCATTTATCACCTGTCACTCCCTCCAGAAAACCACTTATGCTACACTTAATGTTGCATACGTTTGCTAACTCTAATTCCTTAGCAACATACCTGCCTTATCAATTTCTTGACAAACTATAACTACTCTGTATTTATTATTTTCATTTAATATTAAAGAACAATTAAAAAGAAAATGAATTTATATATCCATACAGTTATGAACCTTACATATAACTATCCCAAGACCCATTTTGTCCATCTATCCATGCTATACTGAGTCTGCATTATTAAAATATTTAGATGTACTAGTTTTTGTTAAATAGCATCACCATTATTCTGTTTTAACAATGCATGGCATCTGTGAACTTATTATAAAAAACATGAACATTTTAAAAACTTGCTATGGAATTTGTGGTGTGGTGGTGGTGGACAAAGGTAACACAAAGGGCCAATCCCTGGATGGGCTAGGCAGCTGCTGCTGCTGTCTCCACCTGAGGAGTGGCAGCTCCTATTGTCACCCACAGCACCCTCCACAATGCCTGTTTATTAACACTACAACACACCACACCCTCTCCACCCCTCAGGATTCACAGCCCTGCACCTTTAATATATAGTACTATATATTTTTGTATTTTATGTATGTGGCATTATATATCATATGCTAGTGCTGTGTTTTTGAACACTGAAATCTTTCCTGATACACTGAAGTATTTTCTGTGATTGTAATCTCTCTCTCTCTCTCTCTCTCTCTCTCTCTCTCTCTCTCTCTCTCAGTTACCACAACAGGTGATACAAGACTTCAGTGTACACTAATAATTGTGGTCAGCTGCACAAAGGTGATAGTCTCACCTTTGTCCTCAAGCTCATGAAATAATGATAGATGATCCAAGGTTCAAATAATCTCAACCTTAATAACCTATTCCAGCTACATTATCATTTACTGGTAGAGTACTTATTATATGGCCATAGTTTTTTTTCTTCCTTTCTTTCCATATTCAAAATTTTTATGTGCATTTCCTTCCTTATACCAGCCAGTGACAAGACAGTAATGAGTCATTGTATAATGAAACTGCTTATCCCACACCACCTGGACATAGCACAGTGAGGGACAGGTAGCAGAGTGAAGCCAGGGACTGAGAGGTGGTGAGAAATAAAGCTGAGATTAACGAGGAGGAAAGGACAAAACATATGAACCGTTCTGTATATGAGTTAACAAAGACTCCTGCAATAAGGAGATAAATCATATTCTATTTGATCATATGTACTTATGTATGTACTATGCAGACAAGTCAGAATGGCTCTGTCATTTCTATCACCCTGAGATAAGGCAGATAAGAATCTCCTTTTTATTAAATAAACTGCACTCATGAACATACTGAAATGAAAAATCAAAATTGGCTTTGTCCTTTCTATCTACCTATATATCAAGTTTAGATCCTCCTTAAAAAAAAAAAAAGAAAAAAAAGAAGAAAAAAGCAACACCATGTTTATAAACATATTTACAATTGCACACACAAGCATTCTCCCATATCTTATTCTGCATCTTAGTCTTAGATAACAAATATATTTTCCTTCCTATCTATCTCTATATCAGGCTGATGTCTCCCTTAAGGTAGCCAAGACTGAGCACCTCCAAACATACTTATTTTTACATCCACAAGCATTAATTTCCTCATGTTTTAGCCTGTAAATCTTAGTCTTTCCTAACCTACTTTCCTAACCTTATTATGCTCTGTTTCACCAATGCTGTCACAGTGATTCTGCCAAGAGCAGGTAATTGAACATGGTAACACTGCCACTGACTGATACTTCCACTCACTGATCAGTTTACGCATTCTCTACCAGCAAGACGTGCTGGCTAATCCACAGTGATGGGTGGTTAATATCTTACAGGTTACCAAGGTTTTTTTTTTTTTTTTATGTAGGAAGGATACTGGCCAAGGGCAACAAAAATCTAATAAAAAAAAATGCCCACTAAAATGCCAGTCCCATAAAAGGGTCAAAGCAGTGGTCAAAAATTGGTGGATAAGTGTCTTGAAACCTCCCTCTTGAAGGAATTCAAGTCATAGGAAGGTGGAAATACAGAAGCAGGCAGGGAGTTCCAGAGTTTACCAGAGAAAGGGATGAATGATTGAGAATACTGGTTAACTCTTGCGTTAGAGAGGTGGACAGAATAGGGGTGAGAAAAAGAAGAAAGTCTTGTGCAGTGAGGCCGTGGAAGGAGGGGAGGCATGCAGTTAGCAAGATCAAAAGAGCAGTGAGCATGAAAATAGCGGTAGAAGACAGCTAGAGATGCAACATTGCGGCGGTGAGAGAGAGGCTGAAGACAGTCAGTTAGAGGAGAGGAGTTGATGAGACGAAAAGCTTTTGATTCCACCCTGTCTAGAAGAGTAGTATGAGTGGAACCCCCCCAGACATGTGAAGCATACTCCATACATGGACGGATAAGGCCCTTGTACAGAGTTAGCAGCTGAGGGGGTGAGAAAAACTGGCGGAGACGTCTCAGAACACCTAACTTCATAGAAGCTGTTTTAGCTAGAGATGAGATGTGAAGTTTCCAGTTCAGATTATAAGTAAAAGACAGACCGAGGATGTTCAGTGTAGAAGAGGGGGACAGTTGAGTGTCATTGAAGAAGAGGGGATAGTTGTCTGGAAGGTTGTGTCGAGTTGATAGATGGAGGAATTGAGTTTTTGAGGCATTGAACAATACCAAGTTTGCTCTGCCCCAATCAGAAATTTTAGAAAGATCAGAAGTCAGGCGTTCTGTGGCTTCCCTGCGTGATATGTTTACCTCCTGAAAGGTTGGATGTCTATGAAAAGACGTGGAAAAGTGCAGGGTGGTATCATCAGCGTAGGAGTGGATAGGACAAGAAGTTTGGTTTAGAAGATCATTAATGAATAATAAGAAGAGAGTGGGTGACAGGACAGAACCCTGAGGAACACCACTGTTAATAGATTTAGGAGAAGAACAGTGACCGTCTACCACAGCAGCAATAGAACGGTCAGAAAGGAAACTTGAGATGAAATTACAGAGAGAAGGATAGAAACCGTAAGAGGGTAGTTTGGAAATCAAAGCTTTGTGCCAGACTCTATCAAAGGCTTTTGATATGTCCAAGGCAACAGCAAAAGTTTCACCAAAATCTCTAAAAGAGGATGACCAAGACTCAGTAAGGAAAGCTAGAAGATCACCAGTAGAGCGGCCTTGACGGAACCCATACTGGCGATCAGATAGAAGGTTGTGAAGTGATAGATGTTTAAGAATCTTCCTGTTGAGGATAGATTCAAAAACTTTAGATAAGCAGGAAATTAAAGCAATAGGACAGTAGTTTGAGGGATTAGAGCAGTCACCCTTTTTAGGAACAGGTTGAATGTAGGCAAACTTCCAGCAAGAAGGAAAGGTAGATGTTGACAGACAGAGCTGAAAGAGTTTGACTAGGCAAGGTGCAAGCACGGAGGCACAGTTTCGGAGAACAATAGGAGGGACCCCATCAGGTCCATAAGCCTTCCGAGGGTTTAGGCCAGCAAGGGCATGGAAAACATCATTGCGAAGAATTTTAATAGGTAGCATGAAGTAGTCAGAGGGTGGAGGAGAGGGAGGAACAAGCCCAGAATCGTCCAAGGTAGAGTTTTTAGCAAAGGTTTGAGCAAAGAGTTCAGCTTTAAAAATAGATGTGATAGCAGTGGTGCCATCTGGTTGAAGTAGAGGAGGGAAAGAAGAAGAAGCAAAGTTATTGGAGATATTTTTGGCTAGATGCCAGAAATCACGAGGGGAGTTAGATCTTGAAAGGTTTTGACATTTTCTGTTAATGAAGGAGTTTTTGGCTAGTTGGAGAACAGACTTGGCATGGTTCCGGGCAGAAATATAAAGTGCATGAGATTCTGGTGATGGAAGGCTTAAGTACCTTTTGTAGGCCACCTCTCTATCATGTATAGCACGAGAACAAGCTGTGTTAAACCAAGGTTTAGAAGGTTTAGGACGAGAAAAAGAGTGAGGAATGTACGCCTCCATGCCAGACGCTATCACCTCTGTTATGAGCTCAGCACACAAAGACGGGTCTCTGACACGGAAGCAGTAGTCATTCCAAGGAAAATCAGCAAAATACCTCCTCAGGTCCCCCCAACTAGCAGAGGCAAAACGCCAGACACCTTCGCTTAGGGGGATCCTGAGGAGGGATTGGAGTGATAGGACAAGATAAAGATATGAGATTGTGATCGGAGGAGCCCAACGGAGAAGAAAGGGTGACAGCATAAGAAGAAGGATTAGAGGTCAGGAAAAGGTCAAGAATGTTGGACGTATCTCCAAGACGGTCAGGAATACGAGTAGGTTGTCGCACCAATTGCTCTAGGTCATGGAGGATAGCAAAGTTGTAGGCTAGTTCACCAGGATGGTCAGTGAAGGGAGAGGAAAGCCAAAGCTGGTGGTGAACATTGAAGTCTTCAAGAATGGAGATCTCTGCAAAAGGGAAGAGGGTCAGAATGTGCTCCACTTTGGAAGTTAAGTAGTCAAAGAATTTCTTATAATCAGAGGAGTTAGGAGAGAGGTATACAGCACAGATAAATTTAGTATGAGAATGACTCTGTAGTCGTAGCCAGATGGTGGAAAACTCGGAAGATTCAAGAGCGTGGGCACGAGAGCAGGTTAAGTCATTGCGCACATAAATGCAGCATCCAGCTTTGGATCGAAAATGAGGATAGAGAAAGTAGGAGGGAACAGAAAAGGGGCTACTGTCAGTTGCCTCAGACACCTGAGTTTCAGTGAGGAAAAGAAGATTAGGTTTAGAAGAGGAGAGGTGGTGTTCTACAGATTGAAAATTAGATCTTAGACTGCGAATGTTGCAGAAGTTAATGAAGAAAAAGTTGAGGGGGGTGTCAAGACACTTAGGGTCGTCGACAGAAAGGCAGTCCGACCTGGGGACATTTATGGTCCCCTCCCCAGATGGGGACTCTGAGGCTGGTGTAGGAGTCGCCATGATTTTAAAATTTTTGGGTGAAGGGTGTGTGTGTTATTAGGTGCTTGTAGTTTTGTGTGGAGGAAGAGAGTTGTCTTTAGAGGGCAGGCTGTGACTGCCCCCTTGTGTTGTGAGACACAAAGGGAAACATTCAGTGAGGTCACAGCTGGGTTTAATGATAAGTTCACAGCACCCCCTGAACAGTGCTTTAGACCTCACTGGGAGTAATTATCGTTTCGGCAGGTGTCTACTGCCTCCTCCTGGCAGGTTACCAAGGATGACTTAGTGGTGGGGCATATGAGGCAAATGCAATGCTGCTAGAGTGAAGTACAATACTGTTTCCTTACGAGATAACACTGTGCATGAAATTTCATATAATTTTCAAATCAGTACAGTCCCCTCCACTTCCATGTTCATCACTTAGCACTGCCAATGTTGTGAACCACCTGCTTTCACTCATACCTCAGACAAATCTCATCAATCCCTCCATCACCCTCCCTCTTACTCATAACGAGTGGAACGTGTCTTGGATGTAAGTCGAATCAGGTGCAGTGGTTCACAGCAGACAATTCACACACTGGCAATGCTAAGTGATGAACATGGAAGTAGAGGGAACTGTACTTCAAGCTGGCTGAAGTTCTGGCTATTTCACATTCATATAATATATATGGAGATAACTAGTAATCATAAGGCAAAGTGTGCCATCATAATGAAGCAGCAACCTCATTGTGCACTGCTGTGCTAAACCCAATCATTTCATCTGCTCATTTCCATTAGTTATAGTCAAGATTCCCTTCTGTGGTAGGAAGACACATAAAGCAGCAACCTCATTGTGCAATGTTGTGCAAAACCCGATCATGTTATCTGCTCATTTCTGTTGGTTATAGTCAAGATTCCCTTCTGTGGCAGGAAGATACAGCCTCACTGTACACTTAACAGCTACCTTGAAAAAAATACTGCTTCTTTTAGAAAAGGTAACTGAGAGGGGTGCAGTGAAAGGAGAGGGAATTTCTCTTCAGTATTTTTGTTTCTACAATAAGACAAGGCATGTTGTATGTGTCTTGACCTGGCTACCCTCTTCAAGGAGGATGCCAACCAGGTGGGAAGATACAGGTGATTAAGACCATATGAAGTAGCCTGTTTTAAGCAGCTTAGGTTTGTAAGTTGCTGTGGATGGAAGAATATGTGCATGAATGAAAATTAGAATGAATGATGCAAGAAAGGTGTGGGGAAGATTGAAAACTGTATATATATATGGATGTATTTTACCTCCAATAAATGCAAAGAAAACTTTTAGGATGGGGTATTAGTGGTGACTATATTTAATGAAACTGAAACATGAGACTCGGAAACCAAGGAGAGAGGGAAAATGAATGTCATTGAGATGAGATATCTGAAGAGTATGTCTGGAGTAACACATAAGGATTGAATAATGAGTCAGTTGTGAACAATGAAGTGTGAAGGATAACTGGTGTGGAAAGAGAATAGGCTGACTGAGTAGAGCAGAAAGTGTAATGACAATAACATGCCTTCCCTTTGGAGCATCAGAAAAACACTTGAAAAATATATCTGAAGGTGGGACAAATATTTCTACCATGAGGTATAAAGTGCAGTGCCTTGGACATCAGGACCATAAGCAATTCCAGTCCCAAACAATTTGAGGGGCTTTATACCACCTATCACTAATGGTTTGGGCATGCTGAGAGGAAGAACAGGGCTAAGTGGTGAGGATGTGTGAGGTGTAAGGCTGAGAAGAGAACCAGAAATTAAATGGACAGATGGTGTGAAGAGCATCATATGTAAGAGGGATATCTGTGAAACAAAGAAGAGGTCATGTTTATTAGTGATGAATGGAGAACTGTCATGAATGCACAAACAGATGCTGCATTAAGGATCAGATCAAGAGAAGGATCTTTTCACCACATATCACTCCAGAATGTTACACTCAGACTATGGATATGAAGCCACTGAAAGTGGATACTTTCTTTAATGTCTCCCATACAGAGGCTACAGCTCTCCTTACAACAAAGGAGAATCAAATGTCTCCAGCAGTTCACCATGAGAAAGCAAAGAAGAGAATGAGGAAGTAGATTTTAATGTAGTGATGGAAGGAATACCAGACTTCAAATTGGCTCATTCTATCAGGAGTAAGGAACAAGCCAGGAGCAGCCAATTTCAGCATCAAACCAAGCCAATCCTCCCTTTCCAAAATACTAAGTTAAGATCAACCTTGTCATCTGCATCTGCCAAGCAGCACAGACTTCACTCTTTCTGCAGGACTGAATCATGAATCATTAATGAAAGCAAGAGAGAGAGAGAGAGAGAGAGAGAGAGAGAGAGAGAGAGAGAGAGAGAGAGAGAGAGAGAGAGAGAGAGAGAGAGAGAGAGAGAGAGAGAGAGAGAGAGAGAGAGAGAGAGAGTTAGCTAGCTTATGCCTTGATCCAAACCTTCAACACCAAGATATCCAAGAGTATGGAGCATTACCAATATCTTCAGCAGATTGTCAATGTGCCTGAGACACTAGAAGAGGTATTTATGAAGAAATCTAAGCATTAATAGGTGAACTGACATTCCACGAGACCATACCATACTCATTCTAATTAAAAGACCCTGCAACTGTGCATCACAGACATAAACAGGCATTCATGAGCATACATTTGAGGTCAAGGTAAAATTGGGAGCACAAGTTATAGCTGCACATGACCTCATCTCCGTGTACACCACTGAAACTGAGATGGATTATATCCCTTACCCAAGGACACAGAGGTAAGGGATATTCAATTTTCCATAGTTTACCTTCCCCATGCTTCCCCAGGTAGTCTTTACCAACCAATCCAAAGGATGACAAATGGGTGAACTATGCATCAACTGCCCCAGCCCTGATTCAAATCAGGGCCCACAGATTCGTAGTCAAGTACACGACCCACTTTATCATGGAGGCACAGTGTCAGCTAATATATGAATAGCTACACAATGAATGCATCCTTTTTTTTTCTCTCTCTAAGATGGTAAAACTTCAGTCAACATGAGATGCTACTGTTGCAGAAATGGCCAGGTCTTTATAACTGGCCAATTGTGAGCATTTACTTAGCTAAGACAATATTAAATTGTTAGATAGTACATCATATTCTTGTCTCTCTACATAAAAGAACATTAGTCAGCTTAAGGCACCACTATCACAGAAATGGCCACCTCTTAAAAATAAATGAAAGAATGCACACTAGTTTTCACCAATGCTAATTAAGTATTGATGACTAAAGCTAATGATCCCCAAAGCTTACCTGTCTCAGAGTCCACAGTAAAGCCCAGTTGTAGCCAGAGGTTGTCCTCGGGTTTCTCATCAATGGTGGTGTCACTCTTGGGCTGAAAATATTAAATAATCTTAGTGAAACAGAACACAATGAAAAAGAATAAAATACCTAATCTGCAATCCATACATTGCAAATTTTGTTTGAGTATTGTGAGTCTCACAAATTTGACAGGACATATGAAAATAAGTAAAACAGAACACAGTAAGACAGAACAGAATGCCTGATCTCCAATCCACAGATTATATAAGTAAAACAGAACACAGTAAGACAGAACAGAATGCCTGATCTCCAATCCACAGATTAAATAAGTAAAACAGAACGCAGTAAGACAGAACAGAATGCCTGATCTCCAATCCACAGATTATATAAGTAAAACAGAACACAGTAAGACAGAACAGAATGCCTGATCTCCAATCCACAGATTAAATAAGTAAAACAGAACGCAGTAAGACAGAACAGAATGCCTGATCTCCAATCCACAGATTATATATGTAAAACAGAACACAGTAAGACAGAACAGAATGCCTGATCTCCAATCCACAGATTATATAAGTAAAACAGAACACAGTAAGACAGAACAGAATGCCTGATCTCCAATCCACAGATTAGAGGTTTTGTTTAAGTATTGCAAGTTTTGTGAATTTGTGGATGATATAAAAATATTAAACAATCTCAGTAAAACAAAACAAAAAATACCAAAGTATTCACACTATACAAGTGTTGTCTGAACATTGCAAGGTTAATGAATTTGACAGGAAGGAATGAAGGACATGAAAATATTAAACAACCTCAGTCAAATAACACAATTAAATAAAATTACCTAATCTCTAATAAAGCCAATAAAAAGGTTTGTTAATGGATGAATGACATGAAAATATTAAACATCCTCAGTAAAATAACACAATTAAACAATAAATGACCTAATTTCTAATAAGCCCAATAAAAAGTTTAGTTTGAGCAATGCAAGCCTCATGCATTAGAAAGGAGGGACTGTAGAACATAAGATGGAGAGAATGATATAGGGAAAATAATGAAATAAGCTCAAGGAAGGCCTTATAGTGGCATAAGTGAAACACCTTTCTTAGCTCTTGGGTTCTGAGTCACTAACTCTGGCAAGTGCCGCAATTCTGCCCCCTTTATGTGCCCTCCGTCATATTCATACGGGTACCTACGGTCAATAATTCTGCAGGAGGCAAGTTTATCATTGTACTTGCCCTTAATAACATCAGCTAGAGTATGAACACTTATAGACTGAAGGTCTGGGTGTTTCCCAATCTCAAGGATAGGAAGCAACAGAGCCTTGGAGAAGTCACCAGTGAGATTCTCTTCACATTTATAACTTTTGTTTAAAGCCTTCATTATAGAGACATGAGTTTCCGAGTGGCAACAATTCATCTATGGGTCAGAGGATGACCTGAGTGGATCCAGTTTCCTGAGTTTGGTCTCCACAGTACTGGCACCCATTTCTGAATGTGATCGTTCTATGGGATAAATGTGCCCACAGTTGGAACCATGGTTGTCTGGCGATAAGCTGATTGAAAATTCAGTTGAGTCAAAGAGGCTGGACCGAGGCGTGTCACAAGTACTGGAGGAGAGTGAGTCATCGGCATGGAGTGCCAGAGAGGGTGGTGTAGTGTGGGGACACAGCCAGGTTAGACTTGGGTGAGAAGTTATCATCACTGAACTGAAATGACTTACGCTCTCTTCCCTGCAGCACATTGTCATACAAGTCTTGGGCATTCATGGTAGTAGTGTTTCTTCTTTGCTTGTGCAGCTGTGCTTCTTTACCTACTCAGGTGTTCAGATCCGGTAATTCACTTCTGTCCGAGTTCTGCAAGTTCTTGCTGTACATTCTTGTCCCTTGAAAGCAACATTGCAGTTAAAACTAACATAACAAAAGTAACAAAACATATTTGTACAAGAGTTGAATAAAATCATGATTTAAAACGAATAAAATAAAAAATCTATTTATTTGATTTACATCAGATTTTTTATATAAATCAATTCTTTTATTACAGGCAAAAGCAAAGTTTTCTAAGGAGATTGTTGTTTCATTTTGAGCTGCCTGATCCAGCCCAGCTCAACTATAACACTCTTCAAACACTAATATCTCTTCAACAACATAGCCGATTGTAACAAAATTTGCACCATATGACAGCACAACTCTATCAATTTTATATAATATAGCTTTCATCTCTTCTATTGGCTGAAGTCAAAGGGTAACTTGTAAAAAGTAGAAGTGTGTAAAAATTGGGATTTTGTAAACCAAACTTCAGTTTTTGCAGGTTTTCATCAACTTTTGTTTGTCTCAACAAAAGTGGACACCAATAAACACAAAACGAAATTTCCTATCCAACAGTAAATAGCACAACCATTCGACTCTTGCAATGTTTTTTGCTAGAGTGATCTGAATATTAGTCAAGTGCACAATCTGCAGGGTGCTCCACTGTTTCATTACTGACAGCTTCGCTCGTCAATCGCCTTCCAGGCACTTTACTGGTTTAACCCTTATAGGGTGGATGGTGTCTATAGTTGATGCAATGTAGAGGCAGGTGGCTTCTATAGTTGACCTGCATTTTGTGGCCTTAATTTCAAATTTTCCAAAGTTCACGGTGGCAGAAGATTGAAGAGGAAGAATTGATAAGTGTGATGCTATTACATGTTAAGTAGTTGGTCAAAGCAGAGTTGAGAAATTGATGGAACATGACCTATTTTCACTGAATTGTCAAAACCAGCCCAGGTTGGAGGGGTGTCCATGAGGAATGTTCCTGTCCTTTAGGGGTTTAGGGGTTGTTCCAGTAACTATTTGTTTCAGTCTTATGAGGCCATTTTCTTGTATCAAACTTGGCCAATGTTAAATGAAACTGTACTTTAATATACATTACCCAAGAGGAGTTTTTCACATAAAAATCATAGCTTAATCAGATCTGTTAGGTTAAAGTAACTATACATAAATACAAAGAAAAAGAAGTGGAACTCCAATCAAACATAAAAGTATAGTAAAAAAAAAAAAAAAAAAAAAAAAAAATATATATATATATATATATATATATATATATATATATATATATATATATATATATATATATATATATATATATATATATATATATATATATATATACAATTTAAATCATTAGATATTTGACCCAATGTAACATTTCAATAATTTTGAATACAGTATATTTAATTTTGATTTAAATAATTATTTTTTACTATAAGTTAAATAAACTTAAATAATTTGACTTAAACCTACCCTGTCATGCACGTCACAACAAATTTTTCCTGCCATTACCTAAGTGAATAATGTAGTTATTGTCAGTAACAGCCCCCCAAAAATAAGAGGAGATGCAGGGCCAAGGAAATATGTATATACAAGATGCCCTAATCACATCCTAGCTTAGCTTCCTCTTATCCCCTCTGCTCCCCTCCCTTGCCTTACCCTCCCACCTCTGTCCTCCCATGCTGTGTGATCAATCAGGCTAACAAACTCCACCCATGCAATACAATGGTGCATAAGTGGACACAATGCCACTCAAAGGATGGACTCATAAATCTCATGAAGTATAATGACAGGTTTAGTGAAATTTCATGTACTACAGGGAGTGTGTCAATGCACTGTGCTGTTCATCTGCATTCACCTGTCACACCACGAACCACACAACAGTCACACCACACCACACACCACACAACCTGTCACACCACCACGTACCACACCCCACAATACCTCAGCCACACCAAACCTGAAGCAAGTCTAGGCCTCACCACACCACACGCCACACTACACATAAACCCACAACACCTTAGTCACACCACACCACACTTACACCAGATCTCGGCCCCACTATACCTCAGTACACCACCACACCACACACCACCACGACAAGCACACATCAAAGAACACCTGACCACAGCACACAACGGAGGACACCACACTTCGCTTCAACCAAGCCACGTCAGTCTCAGTAATCCTACGCTGCAGACTCATTCCTCACTCAGCTTCACCCAAGCTACTTAACAAGATGACCAGCATGACGCACTGACACACGAAAATCAAAGTATATAAGAGTCGTATAACACTAATCATCCCTGGTTATGACGAGAGAACGGCCGCATCGATCAACTCTGTCCTCTCATAACATTAGCAAGTGTTCCTGAAATATTTCCTGTCAAGGGATACTTATCAAAACTATCAAGCGCTTATCTATCATTGTGGTAACCTACGACAACAGCTCATTGAAACTTAGATTAATTATATCACCGGCAGCAGCTCCTTCCCGTCATCTCTT